>NW_022900914.1:242137-259869 GCF_012274545.1 Fukomys damarensis | reverse complement strand
TTGAGCTATAGACCATCTATTCCAATTTTTTGCAGGGTTTTTATCATGAATGGGTGTTGAATTTTATCAAATGCTTTTTCTGCATCTATTGAGAGGATCATATGGTTTTTGTCCTTGACTTTGTTAATATAATGTATTACATTTATTGACTTTCATATGTTGAACCACCCTTGCATCTCTGGAGTAAATCCGACTTGGTCAGGATGGGTGATCTTCTTGATAATCCTCTGTATTCTGTTTGCTAGTATCTTATTAAGGATTTTTGCATCTATGTTCATTAAGGAGATTGGTCTGTAGTTATCCTTTTTAGTTGCATCTTTCCCTGGTTTGGGAATCAAAGTGATACTTGCTTCCAGGAATGAATTTGGAAGTATAGCTTCCCTTTCAATTTCATTGAAAAGTTTGAAGAGTAATGGCAGTAGTTCTTCTCTAAATGTCTTGTAAAATTCAGCAGTGAATCCATCAGGGCCTGGGCTTTTCTTTGTTGGTAAATTTTTAATTACATTTTCAATTTCACTGACTGTAATTGGGGTGTTTAAAATGTTTTTATCTTCTTTGTTCAACTTTGGTAATTCGTAAGTATCTAAAAATCTGTCCATTTCTTCTGTGTTGTCCATTTTATCGGAGTACAGGTTCTCAAAGTAGGCATTCATGATCTTCTGGATTTCTGTTGGATCTGTTGTGACTTCACCTTTTTCATTCCTGATTGCATGGATCTGAGCCTTTTCTTTCCTTTTTTTGATAAGATTAGCTAAAGGTTTGTCGATTTTATTTATTCTTTCAAAAAAACAGCTCTTTGTTTCATTTATTTTTTGTATCATTTTGACAATAATTCTTTTGAAAATTTTCTGCTTAAATTAAGAAACTTGGGCCAGTGATTTAGTTGAGTGGTGCTGTCACATGCCTCCCAAGCACAAGGTACTGTACAAAACAAAACAAAACAAAACAAAAACTAAATTCCAAACTATGCCCAAAGAAATGGAGGGAAAAAAGCAATAAATGAGACTATTTCTATACAAAAATAAAACATAACTTAAATATAACTCTAAGCATCAATTTTCTCACTCCAATCACAAACTGACAAGTTCAAGAATGAAATGAGTGAGGACCCACCGCTCTCCTTCCCTGCCCCTCCCCGACATACATACTCATTTGATTTAAATCCATATGGTTGAGTTTTGTGTGTTCTAAAATTTTATATAAATGAAATAATACACTGTTCAGTAGTCCCTTCTTTACTCAGGGTTTTGCTTCTGATGTTTCAGTTGCTGTCAACTGCAGTCTGAAAATGGAACAGTTTCTACAAATAAATAATTTGTAAGTTTTAATTTGAATTGCATTCTGAGTGCCACCGTAAACCAACACCCGTGAAATGGAACTTGAAAAGTTAGATATCATTTTCTTTAGAAACAGCTGTTTCTCTACACCTCCTCAGGCCTGGGAACATAATCGCCTTTCCATTCTCTCCTCAGCCCAGATGAATCGACACAATATGCAGACATTGGCACCAGAAGGTCAAGTCAAGATCATTTACTTAGGCAAGGGAGGGAGAGCTACGGGTCCAGGAAGGGATGAAATGAGCCCAAACTCTCTATTGTCTCATGAATTTCTTCCTCCATGCCCTTGCTGTAAAAGATCTTAACACACCTGTTCATTATGAGGTGCTGATTTGAGGCAGATGGGCCCTTCCATGCACTTGGATGTACCTTTGAGTAAATTGTTTCCCCAAAATGTATGGCCTCCTTTGCATTGGTCAGCAGCTAGCAAAGGAACTGAGGCATGTGAACTTGTGTGACTGGTACCATTTTTGGTGTAGCAAGCTAGGAGGTATGTCTCCAGGTTCTGAGAGGTACGCATCCTGTGGACATTTGGGAAAAGGGACTGATTGCTCATGGCTGGCTTAACCACTGCACAGGACTCCAGGGACTTTTCAGCAGTTGCCATAGATGTTTTTGCATTTGGGAATTCTCCCTCATTTCTTGTTTATGGTGTCAGCTGCTTAGAAATGCTTTTGCTAGTAAAATGTTGGGGAGCTAATAGACTCAGCTTGGTGCTTTGATGGAAAGTGCACTCCAGGGATCTGCTGTCTCTACAATTTGGACCTCCCTTTGGTTGATCAGCAGTCATATGTGTGAGGCAAGCAATCTTCTGAAAGCACACAATGGCACAGAAACAGAGGCAAAGTTTATTAAAGTGGAGGTTTCCTGTGAATGAATGGGCTTGTGCCAGCGAGAGGAAAATGGCACGTGCACCTTTAGACTTATTACATTTGGGGCATTGGATGATAAAGGTCTCAGCAGTGCCATTTAGGTGAAGTAAACGTCTTCCCAATTTGTGGCATTTGGATCTACTGCATGGCCTTTTGGGACACTGACTGATATGAGAAGAGATTCAGAGGTAGAAAAAAAAATTCTAGACATTTGTTTTATTGGATTAGAACACTCATTTGTTTTGGTTTACTTTGGTTTACTTTGTCTTTCTCTTAATAACCACCATTATTATTGCATACTAACTGAGCAGGCTTAAACCAGACTCTACTAAGAGGGAGAGAATCATGGAGCTGTGTCTTCTCCATCATATGAATGCAAGACAGGAAATGTTTTCCTCTTTAAGACTCAGTGGAGCACTCACTTTGGCCAAGGAACTTCCCACTTGGAGACAAGATAATATCTTTAAGGCAGTATTCAGATAGAAGCTTAAATCCATCATCCTAGAACAGAGAGCACAAATGCAGGCTAAGGGACAACTCATCCAAACCTGGCAACAGCCCAGGGCCAACTCTCAGCCTTTCCCCAGGGCTTACTGTACTCTGGTTAAGATGATGGACTCAAAGATCCCAAGCCCACATGGGAAAATCCTAAAATTTGTAAACTAAGGCCCAGGTGCACTAGACTTAATTGCATGCTCTAGAGTAACCTTTCTTTCCTCAGAGATCATTGGAAGTTTATGCATATAAACTGCATTTTATACATATAATTATACATTATAATTCTAATAGCGTGAATTATGTGGAACATGTGCAGTAGATGTAAAATACATGAGTTGGCACAGGCCAGCTTGTTCCCAGTGCACTTCCACCTTAAACTTCTGCAGTGTTTCCCTGCCATGTGTGTTGTGCTCATTTCTTTGTTCACTGTGCTCAAGAACCTGACAGCTCATTCTGGACCATATAACTGATGAATACTGTGGGGACTCTAGGCTTAATCCTTGCTTTATTTAATCCTTGCTTTGGGGATTTTACGAACTCATCTGGAGATTTATGTCAGCCACATTGGGCTTTGAGCTCTGCTGAGGCTTCCCCATGAGCCAATCTTTAGTTCAAGGGTCTTTAACTGTCTGACAGGAAAGTTTGCATTAAGAAACATTAGAAGGCTAGAGACACTGGACACTGAATGTGTTCAGATCAGTTGTGATTTGCTCAGGATTAAAAGTGCTTATATAATTTTGTAGCTCCCTGGATAAATTTTAGTTACATGTGACACAGAAAAAGGTGATTTTACTGTGCTACAGCATGGCCTGTATAACTGCTGCCCTTTGATGTTGTGCAGTCATCCGGAAGATCCTCTGGAATAACTTTGGGTAGGTTAATATCCACAGCTGCCTTCTTTACCTTCTTCTGGATTATTGACAGATACAAGCAAGGACCTGCTGTGCCTTCTGATCTTGCAGCTACTTGGTGAATTTCTAACTGGGGTATAAATTCTACTCATTTTGGCTAATATTTCCCTGACAATTCATTTTTGACTCCTGCCACCTTCATTCCTCAACTAGAAAAGTGGAAATAATTTGATGGCTTGACTTTGTGTTTTTCTCAGTGGGGATTATTATTCTTAATTTTTTCTACATTAGACGCCTTGAACAATAAAACCAGAATAAAATGTGAAATTTCTTTTAAAAAATTGTTTATTTTTATTAGTACAAATTTGTGATACATAATGATTTCTTTCATAGTAGGGAATTTGTACATGTACATAACACATTTCAATTATTTTTCCCCTTACCCTCACCCCTCTTCAAAAACAATTTGAAAAAAAATTTTTGCCTACATTAATTCATTTATATATTTTATAAATCCTTATCAAGTTAATTATCATATGTACATGTTAACAGCCAGACTAACAAGTCAAAAACACATAAAACAATAAGAATTATACTAAATCAAGGTACAATTTTGGATACTTTGTCCATGCTGTATTAACAATAACTTTTTTTTTCTTTTTTCCTATTGTCAGAAATGTGAAATTTCTGACCAGCTATGTCTAAATTTTATTCACAATGAAAATATATTTTAAAACCTGCAGTAAAATTATTTCAAATTTATCATGAGTCTAGAAAAAATGCTTGGAAAAATTTGAACTCATATTAACTGGGCAAGCAATCTTTCTTAAGATGTATATTTCTCACCTTATTACAACTCCAAAATACTACTTTCAGACATGCACATTAATAATTAAGTTTTGCTTAGGAATATAAAACTGAAAATTATTCTACTTGTATAACTTTAAAAACTGGTGATATATCTAAGTATTTTTTGTGTATTGGCAGGAATATATGTATTATATATTATGTATGTGTGTGCACTTGTATAGTGTTTTTATGGTACCAGATTTAAAAACAAGAGTCTTGGTAAGTAAGGCCCTTTGCAGAAAGATTCCCCCTGCCCTCTCTCCATCTCCGTCCATCCCTCCCTCTCTCTCCTCCTCTCTCGTTTTTTCCGTCCTCTCTCCCACAAAACTTAGAGGCATATGTTCAGTCTGCCTAATGCTATGGGTCCTTTTTGGGCTAGCTGGGAAAGTGTCTAAGCCACACAGTTTCAAGTGGTTGTTTGGGTGATAACATGTTATCCTTATGATCTGTTCAAGTCTATGGATGCAAACTGGGAAGAAGCACAATCATTAATTTTTTTCTTTCCTCTCTCCTATAAGAAAGCTCTAATTGCCTTCCTGTCTTCTTTCTCATTCAGGCTTCCATCTGTCGGAAAATTCAGATCCTTTAACTTTGTTTTCCTGACATTAGTTATTAGGGAGAGGAGGGAACTAGAGGGTGGAGGAAATGAATGGGAGCCGGGGAACTCAGAAAGTTTTCTTATGGCTCTGGGAACAGTTCCTGATTAGTGTCTTCTGCTCTGTGGAAATTAGGAATGGAAGTACATGGTCTCTGCCTTTTTTCCAGTCAGTAAGTAGGCCTGCCTCAAGTTTACCTCCTTTAACTTTCCTCTTTTTCTTATTTTTGGTCACTCATTATGGGTATAAAGCAGCTAACAGCTGTTAGGGTGTCCTTTATTATCTCAGTCATGGACTGTTACCATTTTAGGCTCTGGACCACGCCCAAGAAAACAATGCAGGTTCCATGTTTGCGTGGCCTAAAGTTTAATATATCTCTTTTGCTCCCAGTGTTGTTCTTCAAAATGTTTTTTTCTTCTTGGGGGAAAAAGCTATCAGTGACTTGGCCTCCTGCTTATATAGCAACCTACTGAAGTCCGGCCCTTTTTGTGTTCAAAGTCTCATTTATGCTTTACTCCCAGATGGTCTTTTACTTCTAACTATCTCAATAAGTCACTTTCTCAGGGCCCATTTCTCAGGGAGCCATCCCAATTCACCTTTTGGCCCTATTTTTTTCGCCATGTTTGTTGGCCATATTTTCCCAGCTGATCTAAGTCAGGAAATTTCACCCTTGTATATACAAGCTGAGCTCTCCACTTTGGGAATTATGTGGGCCTCCTCCCTTCTTCCTTTCTAAATCTGGTTACAACTCCTCTATATTCCTTCTAAAAGAAATTCAAGTAATTTAGAGACATATGCCTGAGGCCTGAGCAGAACAAAGGAAACAGCCAAATGAAGGTCAACTCAACCTGCTGTGAACATGCAGAAGTAGGGCTGGAGTATTTCAGTTAATTGATGACAGATCTTATTTTTGTACCTGAAACTTTCTAAATATTTTTCTTAATCTTAAATGCTGAAGAATAGATTTCTATTTCTGCTGCCTAAAAAAATGATCAACATTTTTTATTACCAGAAGAAATGAGAGGAGTACTGTTATACCAGTAGTTAGAGGAGCCAATAGGAGGCTTCTCTCTGGTCTTTAAGGAGTTGTAGTAGACTTCACACTATGGAGAAAGAAAAAGTGGCACCAGGGCCACTCACTGCACCAGATACATCTGGTACTGAAATTTGAGTCTCATAGGGGATACCTGGGGCTCAGCAGGTCTCTGTCCTGCGCAGATGCCCTCAGAAAAATCCTAGACCTACTCTTCTCTCTCACTCCATAAACCCCATGATGTGCCATGAATCTGTCCTGCCCTATAGATTCTCCCAACCTCACTATTAGGCTATATTCTTAAAAATTGGAAAAATTTGATCCTGACAATTTGAGAAAAAAAAATATACTTTCTATTGCAATGCTGTTTGGATCCAGTAGGAACTAGGAAATGATGAGAGATGTATTGGATAGCAGTCTGAATTACAATATTATCTTATACTTTTCTTCATTACTCAAACAAAATATCCAATGCCCCAAATTAAAGAAGGAAAGGTTTATTTGGCCTATAGTTTGTAGATATTTCAGGCCATAATTGTCTGGCTGCAAGGCAGTGCAGCATAGCAAAGGGGCATTGCAGAGGAGAAACAATAGTTCATGGAAGGCAGAAGGAGCAAAGGCGGCAAGTAGCAAATGACAAGCAATGACAGCAGCCCTCTTTCTGTTCTATATTCTGTCCAGGCTCCCTGCTCTTAGGATGGGTCGACTCACACCCAGCATGGTCTTTCCCGTTATCCACACCCGGAACTATGCCAAAACCAATCAGCGGTCTAATTTAGTAATCACACACCCTTGATCCCAGCATCACACACTATAGAACCAGCCACCTCTGAAAAGCCCCACCTGTGACTGAATCAGGCTTTGGGGATACGTCTAACACAATCCATAACAAGTATTATTCTTCAGTTAGATCTTTTCTGCAAAAGCAAGGAAAGTGGTCTGAAATTCCTTATTTTGAGGCTTTTATGAATTTTTATTAGAAACCATCCCTCTACAAAGGCCCGGAAGATATAGTGCTATCCTCAGACACCCATCTTTCTCTCAGGGAATACTGGTCTCCCAGACTTGTTTTAAGAAAGTGACCACAATGGTAAGTCTCCTCAGCCTCCTCCTTATAATTCTTAGTCTAGTAAATCAGTCCCATCCTCTTCAAGTGACTCAGAAATTCTATCAGAAACTAGCTCTCCAGAGAGACTGACTATCTCTCATCATCCTTTTCATGCTACTCAGACAGTTGTAAGCCCTGAAGGATGTACTCAGAGTGGAGTTTCTTCCTCTTCAAACTCACAGCTCATCTTGTCCCTAAGAGAGGACCCAGGAGGAGAAGAACTAATTGAGTCCAAGTTCCTTTTTCAGTGACAGATATCCAATAATATAAGGAATGGTTATGCTGATTTTCAGAAGATCCTAGTAGGTTTGCAGATCAGGGTCAGATTTGACCCTTGCTTTTGACATGTCATGGTGGTATGACCAGTTTATCTGTGTGCTGTGCTGTACTTTTTATTTCCCTGACCCTGGATAGCACTTTTTAGTTAATGTCATCTGAGCATATCTTCCTTTGATTGCCAATAAACATAGCTGCTTTTCTTTTACCATTGGTTACGTCCCTGCAATTCTTTGCTCACAAGAGCCTGGAATCTATTTGTCAGATCCAGCACATGATATCACTAACATACCTGTATACATTGAGATGATGATTTGAGGCAAAAGACCCCCTCCATCTCCTGGGAGCTAGGTTTGAATAGCTTTTTTTTTTTTTTTGCCTTTTTACCAAAATAAAAGGCCTACTTTGATTTGGTCAGTGGTGAGCAAAAGAATCTGTGCATATAAACCTCAGTATACTGTAAAAGCATGATAAAATCTCATGCCATCTGGCACCATGCCGCTTGGGATATGAGTTACCCCTTCGTTCACACCTGTCCATTAGCCATCAGGTAAGCTGTTACGATATCACAGGGCTTGCATTCAAGTAATTCTTGCTTTACTTAATACATTGTCCTATATTATTAGTTATGGTTTTTAATCTCTTACAGTGCCCAATTTATATATCAAAATTTATCATAGATATCTGAAAACAAGGGAAATATGCATAGATAGGGCTTTAGAAGTTCAGTGATGATCTTACATTATGTCTTCTGAGACTAACTAGAACTATTTCCTACTTCCTGTGTCCTAATTATTTTACTCAGCATAATGTTTTGGAGCTCTACCCTTATTATATCATTTAACCATCAATTCCTATTTTTGAGTATTTTCCATTGTGTGTATATGCCACAGTTTAACAGTGCACCAGAAAATAACTCTAATTAACAAAGCTAATATGTACATTTTTGTACAGAACCTTTGGTGGATATATGTTTTCATTGTTGGTAGAATCATAAGGTAGGTTATTCTTTTCTGTAATTTTCTAAAATTGAAGTAGATTACAGGTTTATATTGTATGTGATAAATTTTTGTTCTGAATTATTTAGTACATGTTTTGCAATTTAGAAAAAATTATTTCTGATTCAGATCCTAATTAAAATTTTACCAATCATATATAATGATATAAAAAATAATAACACTTATTTATTATATATATATGTGTATTGTAAAAAAAGGTCAGTAAAATAGAAGAAAATAACATCTTATTATTTGGGAAAACAGACTTTAAATTAAATGTATCCAAATTCATAGGCAACATTAAATCCCAAGTGAGCAAGAATAGATAAAAGCTAAAGAATAGCTTTAAGTTCTTTAGAAATGTTTTAAAATCACCTTCTCCACAGAAAATTATTCTGCTATTACTATGTCTAAATTGAGGAACTTTAAACTTCACTCGCAACCATCTATTTAAAAACATCCTCGGATCTATTTTTGTGAGGACATTTTATTACCCATACCACACGCTGCTTCAGCCTGTACCCTGATGTTCTTTTTGACAAGGTAAGCCTCTGGCACCTTCTGCTGGGTAAAGCTGACCCAACAGGGAAGTATGCCTCGTGGGTCTTTAACAAGTAATGACTCAGAAGGCATTTTCTTTTATGTTCAGCACAGCATTTAATCATCAATCCCGGAATATTTCACCAGACCATTTTAGAGCATCTAGCGGTTAGTGTACATAAATCCAAGTAAAGCTCTTAAAGTGTTTCTGAGCGGTTCTGGGGAAATGGAGGTGGGAGTGAAGGGAGCCAAAAACACTGCTTACCTCCACTAGTGTCAGGGTAGCAAACTTAAAACGATCAAAGCTGACTGTGGCTTCTTTCATGTGGTTCTTGCTTTCCATTCTAATAGGAGGAAAATTCTTTTTGTATGAGTTCTTGGGGGCAGAACTTTACCTAGTGACCACAGGACAGTAAATATTAATTGTCCTCTATATTAGTGTAATAAATACTCCATATCTTTAAAATACTTGAATGTCTATATATTTACGGACTCCTGCTACCAGCCTTGTGAAATCAGACCTTAGGTAACTATATGGATACATGGCTTGATGTAAGTCAAATTGTTCCAAGAAGTAGATTAACTGGGATTTTATTCCAGGCATCTTCACTCTTTCCAAAACTACCAAGTCCTTCACATTATGAATTCTTTCATTCTGTGTAGATTTCATACTGGGGATGTGTTTGAGAAACTTTCTTTAGAGTATTTTGTAACCAGCATTGTGAAATGGAACTTCAAAAATTAGATTTTTTTCCTTTGAAGTCAAGTGGCTTTCACACCTTCTCAGGCCTAGGTCATAAATGGCTCCCCATCTCTCCTTTGTCCAGACAAAGGGACAGAATATGCAGATATTGGCACCTGAAGGTCAAGACCAATTTCATTCCCTTAGCCCACAGAGGGAGAGGTCTGGGGCCAGAAAAAGATGAAACATTGTTTTTGTAACAATGTTCTTGTTACTAAAGCCCTCAACATACTTGTACGCACTGGGATGGTGATTTGAGGTGAATGTCTCATAGAAGCTATCTTTGAATAAGTTATTTTTCCTTTTAACCTGAACATATGGTCTCCTTTGTTTTATTCAGTGGCAAGCAGGGGGACCTGAGTGTATAAACTCAAGTGGCTGGTGACATATTTACATTTTTTAAACTTTTAAATTTGCTAATTATGTAATTTTAATTTTATATCACCAAGAATTGATGTTAGGAGAGCAGAATAAAAATTCCACTTTAACATTTAGGTTTTCTTTATTTTTATTCATTTTTTTAAACTCAGGAAGTTCTGAAGCATATTGATATATAAAGGAAAGCTAGTGAGTTTTAAATGTCTGGATTGTCTTTTATCAGCTGTTGCATTATTAACAAACTATTCAACTTTAAAAGTTATTTCCTTCATTTGAAAAATGAGAATAATACCTGATGCAAACAAGTTTTATGATTTTAAAAGGCATGTGCTATGATGTGCCTTGTTAATGTGTCTCTTCAAGTCCGTATTGGAAATAAAAGCCTGACTGCAATGGTGTTCTTCCAAATACCATTTCATTTGAACTCTTGAATAATATGCTTGAAATATATAGTTATTTCCTTGACAGATGAAAAGAAAAAAATATGAGAAAAGGAAAAAATGGAAACAAAGTCTTTGTAAATAGGGAAGGTCTGGAGGGGGTGAAGGGAGTGCAGTGGTATGGGGAAAAATGAGAACCAAGACCTGTCATTGTAAGGGTACAAGATGACAATGATGAATGTAATTGTACTGTATACTTACAAAGTACCAATAAGCTCAATGAAAAAAAAACCGCTGAAGCACGGGGGTTAACTGGCTCGCCCAAGTCTTGTAGCCGGTGAGAATTAGGACAATGCCAGGTTTTCCATTTCTTGTGGGAGTGGGTGCACATTGCTCTCCTGTCTTTCTGTGAATTTCTGTGGAGGAAATAGTTACCGAACTGTCTTAAATAAACACATATATTTTCAGTCTCAAAAAAAAGTCAAAAGCATTAAATTGTAGTTCTTTCCTTTGTTCTTCTTAACTGGTATCTTCTGCATTCCAAAGACATATAAATAAGTATTTAATATATCTGTATCATGAAAACATTGACAGACTAGCAGTACATGTAGTAGTTCTAAGTCTGTTTTACTCTGTTATGATAAAATATAATGCATACATTTTCTAGTTAAGAATGGCTTAATAAAGTATCCATAAATGTATATCTGTTGATTAGTGATTAAAAACTGCTTCTTCAACAAAAGGAATAAGAGTTAAGAGACTAGGCTAATTGCTTCATTGCCAACCTTTTAACCTGGTCTCTTAGAAACACTGTCAAATGTCATGGCAGACTTTGCAAAGAAATTTGAATGGTTGAGATTAAATATTTTGAAAAATATGCCTCCAAGTAGTTCTGCCAAGCCCCTGTCCTGTTATATGTGGTTCCTTCTCAGTGTGTAAGCATCTATGGACCTCTGTCTTCTCAGTGCCCTTGATTACACTTCTCTGTTTTTCTCCATCTGAGCTCATCCTTCCATTGTTTGCTCTACTTTCACTGGATGACCATACATTGACAGATCATTGTTTTCCAAAGATCAAAGTTCACATTTGGATTCATTCTTGGTGTTGTGTATTTGACAGGTTTTGATAAAGGTGTAATGTCATATATGCATCATGACAGAGTTGTACAAAGAAGTCTCACTGCCTAAAACGTCCTCTATACTCCATCCATCCATCTCTTCCTCATTCTAAACCCCTGACAACCACTGATATTTTAAGTATTTTTTTGGTTTTGTATGTTCAGTAGTTTTGTATAGTTCTTTTACCATCAATTGCAGCATAACAAATTACTCCAAAATTGAGTGCTTTATTGCAGTTGTTTTTTGTTTTCTCTAACTGCCATATGGGCTGAGTAGAATCAGCTGGCTCATTCTTACTTGAACTCCCCTAGGGATTGCAGCAAGGTGGTGTCTCCAGTGTACTCATCTGACAAGTTCCTCATACATGTCTGGTACCTCATTATAATGATCAGAGCAGGTGCGGGTTGGCCAGACCAGAATTCTCTCTCTCTACATGGCTACTTCATGTTCCCTCACAGCATGGCAGTATCAGGACACTCAGAATTCTTACATTCCAAGTGGCTTCCCCAGTTGAACATAGTACCAAGAGAATGCAGAAGTTGGCGCTTTTCTTAAAGTCTTGAAACTGACATAATATGTGTTAAATTCCACCGGTCAAAATAATCACAAGTTGAATGTATACTTAAGTAGATACTGTCAGGTGTGATTTAAGTGAGTCCTTCATAAAGAAATGGGACAAAGCAAACAGGTTGCTCTCAGCAAACAACAGCAGCTTCCTAGTAAATAGAGAAAATGGATTCAAATGTAGTACACAAGCCCCCTGGTGCTGAGAAGTGCAGTGATTGTCTACACACCTGAGCAGACCATCCTTGGGCATCCAAGTCAAAAATATTTCACCCAGATTCCTTAGCCCTTCAATACCTATACAAGCCCATTTCCTCTCCCAGTTAGTTGCTGATCTCTCTCCCTCCTGGTGTCAGCCCATCCTCTCTCGGGGATGACATCTCTCCCAGCAGCTGCCACTGTCCCTGTCTCCCACTGTCAGCCCATCCTCACACAGATGTGATAAAAGAGGCTTTTCCCAGGTGGCTTTCTACAATCTCCTGATTTCTAGTCCCTGTTAACTGGAATAAACTTTCCTTTCAAAAGCCTGTTTTTTTGACAAGTGGTTTCTTTATGACAGATACTACCTCTTTCTAAACAAATATTTAAAAAAATATTTTTAATGAACCAATGGGTGATATAGGTAGCATTAAACTCTGGAATAGTTTATTATGAGATGTAAATAAGATGGGGAAAGGTCACTGCAGGTAAAGATAACTCTGAATCCATTTATTGGGAGAACAAAGTCGGAAGCATCCCAATTCCCTGAAGTGTAGTAGGTGGAAAATGACTTGGTAAAACTAGAAAGATAGGTTAAAGCCAGGGAGTGGAGGTGTTGAATATCATGTTAAGAGTTTCAAATTGATTTGGTACACAGTAACTATAAAATAATGTACAATTTAACCATCTCAATCTGCGTTGTCTGATGAGAGAATTGCTTATTACTCATACAGCTATATGTAGTTTTAATTTTTTTCGTAACCTACTCACTAACAGAAGAGATAATTCGGATGGGTTGTAGAAAAAGGACTAACAGGAGGTTGTTTTTACCCTTCCTTCATCATTCTTCACCCAGAATGAATGCCCTCCTCTTGCATTCTGTTTTTACTCTCTTAAAATGTAGCACTATCTATATCTAGCCAGAGTACTTGGTATCTCACTGCGTAGATCAGGTTGGCAAACCTCCTTCTTCGTCCTTCTGAGTTCTGGGAGTACAGGTGTACACCATCATGCTGAGGCAAAAATGTTTTTCTATACGTGTCTACATCTTCAGCAGAGACACTCTCTAGGTCTCCACCACTGTGCCACGATTCAGTTCTAATAGATTTGGGTACCAGCAGATGTGTGATAGTTTCCCCAAAATCTATTTCTCCATCAGCTTCTGCCAGAGGTCTCACAGTCCAGCTTCCTTCCCTGCTGGCCAGATCCCAGAATTGATGCCATGACTCACTTCTGCAGGCTCCTTGCTTAGTGCCAGAAGCGCTCTGACCCAGGTGTCACTTCTCACCCTCGAGCCAGCCTCCTCTGTCTGTTTCAGCATCTCTGCTCTCTAACCTGTCTGCAAAACCTGGTGCAGCTCCACGCTCAGCAGAGGGCTGCCTTGGGTAGTGTGGGATGGTGGGTGGTTGGCAGGACCTTATGCCATTTCAGGTTTTCCAATGTTTTGGGAAATAATAGAAGAGTGAGTGTTCATTATGGCTCTATCAAATTATCCTTCTCTCCCTGTGTCTCCAGGGAATGCAATATGTACCTAGCATAGTTAGAAACAACTCCTTTCCCTTCGTTTAACAATAAACCCAAAGCCACCCTAATAATTATCCACTTTTACACTGAAGAGGTCATGATGCCTGAGGCAGCAGATTAATACCAGTGAGCAATGGAATGGAAGGCATCTGGGGTCGGGTGTCTGATCACAATACGAGGTACCTGAAGTTAGAGGTGTCTGGACCTTTAAATACTGGAGGTCTGAGTTTTTGAGAGTTCTTCCTCTTCTTTTTCCCCTTGCCCTTCTGCCTGGTCCTGTTGCTGTTATCCTGTGATCTTTGATAAACATAGCTACTACTCACTATGCCATGTACACTTGATATTCTTTCTTTGTCATATACAAGGACCTGGACTATTTTTGACCCATTCCACTGTAACATGCCCCTCTACCCAGTGGTAACTGCTCTGCTCACACCATATGGTATTCGGATACTCTCTGCTTAGGGCACAGGGCTTCCTCAGACCTCTGTAAAACTTTTTCCCAGTGTGCTTCCTGAGGCTCTCTTGGAATTGGAATGCAAAATAGGACATTTAAGAGTTAAATTTTTTTCCTGCAGAAATGAGAAATTTCTCCAAAATTCCTCTCCTTTCCTCAGCTCCCCAAAAGTGATAGAATATATAGATGGCACCCACTGGAGACAGGAGCTCACTTTCCTTTCCACAATAAAGGGGGCAGTGTGCTGAAGATGGCTGCAAATGATAAAGCAAGCGTGAAGACCTGTATTGTCTCTCATTGTTCCACCTCACCTCTGTTCCTTACTATAAAAGACCCTTACCCAACTGTTCAAGGTTGGATGATTTGAGGGAAATGGGTCCTTCCATCTCAGTGAGTTCTTTGAGCTCTCTTTCCTTTTACCAAAGTAAGTGGCCTTGTTTGATTTGGGCAGCAGTGAGAAAATTAATCTGAGTGTCTGAACCGAAGTGGTCAGTAAGCTGGCATAGCAAGCCAGAATTCATGCTCCTCAGAGGCAGGCACTCAGGAAAAGGGACTGACTGCTTGTAGCTAGCTGAACTCGGGTCAGGACTCCAGGAATATTCCAGCAGCTGCTGGGGATGTTTTGCACCTGGGAATCTCCCTTCTTTCTGTTCATAGCATCAGATGCCTATAAACACTTTGTTGGTAAAGGAGCAAGGTCGATCGGGGAGCCGACCAACTCTGTCTACGTTCCCACTAAGAAGTGCACTTCAGGGATCTACTGTCTCCACATGTGGACCTTTCTTTAGGTTGTTTGGTAGTGCCATTTGTGTGAGGTAAGGATGTTCTTTGCTGAGGGGTATTCTGGACCTATTCAGGATCATTTTCACTAGTTGTCATTGCCATTTGGGGTGAGCCAACTGCCTTCTCTATTTGTGGCCATTTGGACCTGCTTCATGTGGTTTTGGGCCACTGAATGGTGTGAGGAAGGATTCAGAGGTAGAGAAAAATTCCAGTTATTTGTGTTGTTGGTTTAGAGTGCTTATTTATTTTAGTTTGTTTTGGTATGCTTTCATTTCTTTTAACTTTCTCATCTTAAAACCACCTTTATTCTAGGATGGACAACAGTTCCAACACCTTCTAGAACTGTATAAGCCATGTGGGACTTCAAGCCACTCTCAGGCTTCTTTGTGAGCCAATGCAGAACTCAAAGCTCTTAAGTACTTGTCAACAACCCAAGATGTTTGGATTAAGAGATTTTCAAAAGGATAGAGAAACTGGTAGTGTGTTTGAGGAGTTCTGCTGTAATTTGCTCATAAATAAAGGGACTTTTACACGATAAGTCTTGGTTCTTATTTTTACCCATAGCCCTGCTCCCCTGCACCCCTTCATCCTTCCCTATTTAGAAAAACTTTGTTTCTAGTTTTTATTTTTTTCACATTCTTTTCTTTTCCCTTATTTCCCTTTCCCTCCCCTCCTACTTCCCCTTTATCCATTTTCTTTGTATTTCACACTATCAACTATACCATTTGAACCTTATTTACACTTTTAGTTTTTCGGATCCCAATGATAAGTGTAACTGTATTGGTTTGTTTAAATCTACTAATGAACTTAATAGCGGGAACAGGAAATAAAGGTACTTGTGCTACTTTTCAGTGCCCTAGAAAGTTTTAGTTAACAGTTATTATAGACAGCTAAGTTAGGTGGAAATATAGGCAGTCAGATAGGACTGGGCCTTCAAGAGAGTCAGTGAAAAAGATGAAAACACATTAAAACTGTGGCTGGAGGCACCTCAGTTGGAGGCAGGCCTCACATGAAGATGAAATGACCAAGCCTACACACTTCCCCAAGGGATGAGTTAACACCTGGTCTGATGAAGTCTAGGTGGACACCAGTCACCTCAGTAGGGTGACCGAGACCCTTAGGCCCACCACTTTCCTAAAAAGTTTTGTTCTTTCCGTGTACACTTGCTGTGTGACTTGTTCCCTTGTGGTATCACTATTACCTAAGTGACTATACTTGTATCCTTATTAGTTGATCATAGCTTTAACCCACATTGTACCCATATGATTGTGCTTTATAAAACTTTCCCTGAAAAGTGGGTTCTTTGGCAACCTATTTGGGACCCCACCTGCCTCTCAGGAGCTGTATCTCTCATTAAATTTTTTCTACTCTAAACTTCTGTTGTTCCTTAGAATTTGTCCTTTGATTTTAGAGAACACAAACTCAGCATATCTGACACCCAGCCTATTGGGACTCATATTTTCCCTATGTCATGTGGAAGCCCAGTGTCACTGCATCACTGTGACTTAAGGAAAGTTGTTTTAACTATGATATGACTTGTATAACCGAAAATACACTCTTTGTCATGGAACTGTTTTTATAAAGTTTTTTTGCAGTAACTTTGGCAAAGATCTTATCCACAGCTGCTTTTCTTGCCATTTTCTGGATTAGGAGCAACTGTAAGCAAGAACCATTCATACCACTGACCATGCAACTGCTTCACGAATTTTGGTTAATTTCCTATTAGGCTTTAATTTTTTCTTTATTTTGGCTAACAGTCCTAGGTTTATTTTACATATGTTATGTAATTCAATATTTGTCAATATTTCTGTTAGCTGGAAATTGATTTTTGCCTTCTGACCCCATTCCTTTTTTTTTTTTCAGCTTTAATTGAGTTTATTGGTACATTTTAGGGATACAGTACAGTTACATTCATTGTTGGGATCTTGTACCTTTACATGACAGGTCTTGGTTCTCATTTTTTCCCTTTGTCCCTGCCCTCCCTTCACCCCCTTCTCCCCTCCCCATCTACAAGCACTTTATTTCCATCTTTTCATTATTTCACATGTTTTTCTTTTCCCTTTTTACTCTTTCCCTACCTGTCTCACCTTCCCTACACCTTTAGCTCCTTTCTTCCCATTTCTCAATGTCAGTAATCTTATTAGGATCTTCTGTATTATTGCAGATTATTCACACCAGAGAAACTATTCAGTATTTACACATGTGTGCCTTATTTATTTCACTTAGGAATATATCTTCAATATGTATCCATTTTCCTATGAATGAACCTATTTTCACATTCTTTATGACTGAGTGATATTCCATTTTATAGAAAAACCACATCTTCTTTATCCAGTTTCCAATGGATGGGCAAATAGGCTGTTTCCAAGTTTTAGCTATTACAAACTGTGCCGCTATAAACATGGGTGCGCACACCTGACCCCATTCCTTTAACTAGAAATTTGACTATAGGTGACTGGCCTTTGTGTTTTTCTCAGTGGGGAGTAATACTCCTAAACTGGTGCCTTTTTTTTTTCCATAATAGAGGCAATGATAGGATGTATAGACTTCTGACCAGCTATATCTAAATTTTAGCACAATGAAAAATGTCTTAAAAGGTGAGCTATGAGCTTTTAAATTAGCTCAAACAT
>NW_022900914.1:229838-241584 GCF_012274545.1 Fukomys damarensis | reverse complement strand
CTATTTTCACATTCTTTATGACTGAGTGATATTCCATTTTATAGAAAAACCACATCTTCTTTATCCAGTTTCCAATGGATGGGCAAATAGGCTGTTTCCAAGTTTTAGCTATTACAAACTGTGCCGCTATAAACATGGGTGCGCACACCTGACCCCATTCCTTTAACTAGAAATTTGACTATAGGTGACTGGCCTTTGTGTTTTTCTCAGTGGGGAGTAATACTCCTAAACTGGTGCCTTTTTTTTTTCCATAATAGAGGCAATGATAGGATGTATAGACTTCTGACCAGCTATATCTAAATTTTAGCACAATGAAAAATGTCTTAAAAGGTGAGCTATGAGCTTTTAAATTAGCTCAAACATATAATAATTTAAGGCAGAAAAGAAAGCTTCAGAAATTTCAAACTGGGATTAACTAGGCAAGCAATTTTTTTTGAGATGCAGATTTCTCACCCCTCTAGAACCAGGAATCCTGCTTTTAGCTACACAAATATATATTATATATATAATCTACATATACATGTATTTTTGGTACTGGGGATTAAACTTGGGACCTTGAGCTTGTGAAGCAGGCAGTGAAACCACTGAGCTAAATCCCCAGTCCTGTTGGGATTCAATATTGCGTAGGACTGCAGAAAGTAAAATCATGCCAATAGTGTAAGTTTTTAAAAGCTAGTAAATTTTAGTCTTGTGTGTGTGTGTGTTACACATGGGTGTATTGTACATAATGTCTACTTATATACTTGTATTTGTATATTGTTTGGATGGTACCAGATTAATTTATAAATAAGAGTGCCCAGTAAATAAAAAAAGAATAAGAACGAATGCCTTTTTCTTCACAGGATTTAGAAAATATTTTAAAATTTGCAACACAAATGTCCTCAAAACTGTTGCTATGCATTTTCTTGTGTTAGCCAATAAGAATTTTAGGTGTTTGACTTTTAAAAGAGTATTCTCATCTCCTAAGTTGCTATAAGAAAAATTGAAGAGCATAAAAAAATGTAATGAAAAATTTTGAGTTTGTGAAGTTCTTAAAGACTCTTGGGAATCAGTTAAACATTGAGATTATAACATTATTATAAATAGATAAGCTAGGTAGAAATAGTACAGGCAGTCAGATCGGATCAGGTTGTCAAGAGCGACAAAGGTGAAACACACCACAGCTGCACTGCAGACACCTCACCTGAAAACCAGGCCTCAAGACAGAGACAAGATGACCAGACCTGGTTACTTCCTCAAAGAGAATTCATTGGGCCTAGTGAAGTCTAGACAGACATCAGCCACCCCGGTGGTGACCAGAGACCTCTGGACCCACCACTTCCTAGGAGAATCCTTGTTCTTTCCACCCACGCTTGTTACATGACTTGTCTCCCAGTTGGACACCCTCACCTATGTGACAATACTTGTAATCTTATTGGATGACCATGGTCGTGGCCCACATTTTACCTATGGGGGTTTCACCTTTTAAAGCTCCTTTGTAAAGTGAGGTTGCTGGGCTACTCACTCAGGATCCCTCCTGCCCATCATGAACTTTCCTATGAATAAATATCTTCCTACTCTTAACCTCCATTGTTCCTAGGACTCATTCTTCCATTTCTAGAGAACAAGAACTCAGCATATCATACAGATAACAGGTTGGGAGATATGATATTTCATAGTTCATCTCCTTTATTATTTCCTATAACAATGTGACAAATACTAATATAGCACTAGCTGGGCATTTTTACTTCAAAGTTGAAGTTATCTAGCCTCTCAGAAGATGTTATATAGCAATAATCAGTGGGAAGGCTGCTTCTAGTATTACCATAGTAGAAACGGTATAGGAGAAATATTACTCCCAACTTGCTAGATGTTAGATAGGCTGTTAAAAGTAGAAAAAAATCTGAATAAAATCAGTGTTACCAGGGAAAAAGATGAGGCTGCCTTTAAAATGTCTTTTATATTTATAGAGCTCTCTCACATAGAAGACTTGAAAGATAGATCAGGTTTTATAATAATGTTGAACAATGCTGAAAAAATTGAAGCATATTGATCATAAACATTGTTAGCATTCTTTTGTGATTTTCATTCCTGTGTCATGAATTACAGGCAAAAGATGAGGGAGTAAATTCTTCTGTGCTGCTAAATGGCTGAGAACTGCCAAAGACAATCTATATAAAAACAACACACCACACGTTGCCTATAAAAGTTTGAGTTCCATTGATCCTCTCTCTTCTTAAGTCCCCCATTCCCACTTTTACTCCTAATTTTGGAGGATGACAGATAAAGAGTTGAGAAGTAGATTGCTTAGTTGCTAAAGACAGGAGTAAAAGTTCCTGAGAATAAATACGGCCATAGCCCCAGCTGCACTAGTCAGAGGAGTCCTGCATTCTAATAGCCAAGTAGAAGCAAAGATTTCTCTGTGAAGCTAATGATGCTTAAACAACCCCTGAGAGGAAAGCAACATAAAAGCTGTGAGACAAGTGAAGCTTCATTCATTATTCCCACAATTGCTCACAGCCAGGAGACCTCCCATCTCACCAAGAGGGCAGTGCCTAGGTGAAAAGAGCCTGGAGAGGTCAGAGACCCACTCCTGTGGGGCAGCTGCTCTGTCACCTGGGCTGTGTGTGCAGAGTGGACGTTTGCAAAGTCATTTATTAACGTTGCTATTTACTTTTTCTCTCAGAGCTGCTGACTTTCATTTACTATTACACAAAATATTGTCAATTAATTTTGATATAATATGAATTATGCGCACATATCTAGGACAATCACATGAGATGCAATATTTAAATGTATTACAATTTATTCAAAATATAGTTATAAAGTTAAAAATGATACTTAACTTTTAAAAGTTACTTTATGGAAAATATAAGAAAACATGTATGATGCCTTGATTTTTACTAACAATTTGACTGTTATGAAGATTGGGCACATTTGTGCATTATTAAGAATGTATTGAAGGCTGGGATTTAGTTCAATGAGTCTGCCGCCTGCCTTGTGAGCACAAGGTCCTGAATTTGATCCCTGGTACCACCCACCCGCCACAAGAATGTATTGAGGTATTATGTGGTGGTTAGTCACACTACTTTTTTCATAATTATTTTTTATTTCTTTTGTCCTTGCATTTTTAAACTTTATTTCCACTTTTTCTTTCATTCTGACATTCATTTTTATTTCAAGTGAATGCATACACAAGTTACTTTACAATCACTTATTGCAGTATTAAAACATAGCCTGCTTAGAGTTGAAAATCTGAATAGTTTTGTCTTCTCTTTTAAATGCAAGTTCATCCATGTGCTTGTTGATCTATGTGTGGATGCTATAACTATTTTTCTGAGAGTAAAGTTTAGAGTCATCCTATTTTTACATTATGTTTATTGTCTATGTAAATTTTTAATTTATTCATTAATTTTATTGGTACATTTTAGTTATACAATACAATGTCATTCATCATTAGGAATTTGTACCTTTATATGATGTATCTTGATTCTTATTTTTTCCCTATTCCCCTGGCCTCCCTTTAACCCCTCTACCCCTCCCTATTTACAAAGACTTTGTTTCCATTTTTTCCTTTTCTCATATTTATTCCTTTCCCTTCTTTCCTTTTCTCTACCCCTCCCAGTTCCCCTTCCCCTTTGGACCTTTTCTTCCTACTTCATATTTTCTATTATACATTTTTTATCCTTATTTATATTTTCAGTTTCTTGCACCAGAAAAACTATTCGGTATTTATGCATGTGTATCCTATTTATTTCATTTAAGACTATCACCTCAATGTACATCCATTTAGTTATAAATGTCTCTAGTTTCTCATTATTTATGGATGAGTAGGGCTCCATTTTCTACATTTTTTTCTTTATCCAGTCTCCAGTTGTTTGGCAATTAGGTTGTTGCCAAGTTTTAGCTATTAAAAACTGTGCTGCTATAAACATGGGTGCACATATATTGCTGTGATATGAGTCTTTTAATTCTTTTGGGAAGATACCCACAAGAGGGATAGCTGGATCAAATGGGACCGCTAATCCTAGTACATTAAGGTATCTCTATACTGATTTCTACAGGTTCCTTTTTCCCCAAAATCCTGGCAGCATTTGTTATTGGCTGATTTCATGATAGCAGCCATTCTTTCTGGAGTGGGGTGGACTGTCAGCATTGTTTTGATATAGATCTCTCAAATGACCAGTGATTTTGAACATTGTTTCATATGTTTATTTGCTGTTTCTATTTCTTTGTCTGAGAAATGACTTTATTTCAGATGCCCATTTTAGATTGGGTCTTTAAATTTGGGAGGTCTGATTTTTTAAAGTTCTTTACATATTCTAGACAGGCCTTTGTCTGAGGAACAGCTGGTAAAATTTTTTCTCTTCATGCTGTTGGTGGTTTCTCTCACTGTGCAGAAGCTTTTTAATAAGATGAGATCCCAGTTGCTGATTCTTTGTGCTAGTTCATGTGTGACTAAGGTTTTGTTCATGAAATCTCTTTCTACACTAGTGTCTTCAAGTGTTTTACCTAACCTCTCTTCCAGCTAATTTAGTGCTAAATTTTTCTTTAGTGCATGATGAAAGATATGTTTTAATGTTTGATAAGTTGAAACTCAATTTTCCAGCACCATTTATTAAATAAGCTGTATTTTCTCCAGTGAGCGGGTTTGGCTCCTTTGTCGAAGATGAGGTGGCTGAGTATGACTGGAATTGTTTCTGCTTCTTCTAATCTGTTCTACTGGTATGCAGGATCTGTTTCTTTGCCAGTACCATGCTGTTTTTAATCACAGTTGCTTTGTATATAGTTTCAAGTTGGGGATTGCGATACCACTTGCCTTGTCTTTGTTGCCTAGAATTGCTTTTGCTATTCTGTCTTTTCTTGTTCTGAATGAATTTTTTGGATTTTATTTCTAGTTCTGTGAAATATACTGCTTAATATCTATTGAATCTAGTAGTTTTGGAAGTATGGCCATTTTCACTGTATTGGTTCTTCCTACCCAGCAACAAGGGACTTTCCATTTTCCCTTATCTTCTTCCATCTCTTTTTTCAGAGTGCTATAGTTTTCAGAGTGAAGGTCTTTGAATTCTTTCATTAGGTTAATTCATATTTTACTTTTTTGGATACTATTGTGAAAGGACTTGTTTCTCCAGTTCGTTTTTCAGTGAATCTGTTGTTCATGTACAGGAACACTGTTGATTTTAGTATGTTGATCTTGTATTGAGCTACTCTACTGAATTTGGTTAAGTCTAGAAGACTCTTGGTGGAGCTCTGGCAGTCTTCTTTATAGGGTATCATGTCGTCTGCAAATAATGGCAATTTAACTTCTTCATTTCCCATCATTGTTGTTTTTTTTTCTTTCTCTTGGCTACTTGCAGTGTCTAATGTTTCTAAAATTTTATTGAACAGGAGTGGTGATAGAGGAAGGACATCCTTGCTGAATTTGAGAAATAGTGAAAATTAAATGTGGAGAAATGTGGATTGTATCCGGGAGGGATAGATGAAGGCAGAAATATGGGTGGTAATTTTATGCCCAGAAAAGTGGCTGGGAGATTGCCTTGGTTATGTTTCTCATCCCTGAGATAAAATACCTAATACCCAAAAATGAGGAAAGGTTTATTTTGGCTCACAGTTTGTAGAGCTTTCAGTCCATGGTAAGCTGGCTCCAAAGCAAGGTGGCATGGCAGAGCATTACTGGGTTTTTGGGTGCTATAATCTCATTCTGAAGTCTTCTTCTGGATGTGGTTACTAGGGTTTTTTTCTGTCCTAAGAAAAGAATCGGTCAAGATAAGTGTAAATGGTAGCAAAGTTTTATTAAAGTTAGGAAAAGACTCCACAGAGTGAGTTGGACAAAGTAAAACTAGAAAAATAAGTGCACCCTACAGTGGGAGGGTAGGCCACCATTCAAAATGAACACAGTGGCAGAAACTCAAAGTGGACTGTCCTTTTGTATCACCCACTCCTCAGGCTGACATCAGGCCTAGGCCACCCCATGGAAAAATTGTTCAAGTTCTCATGAGAAGTCCTAGCATGTGTCCTGGAATTTTATAATTAACAAGTTACACCTACATCACCAGCCAATTTTGCTGTACCCTAATCTTCTGCCTCAAGAGGAGCATCACAAAGGAGAAACAATTCATGGCAAGGCAGGCCAAAGGCGGCGGCAGCAGCAGCAGCAGCTGTAAGTCACCCTTTCTCTTTTATTCTATCCAGGCTACAGGCTTTTTTGGTGGTGCCAGCCACAACCAAATCGGGGTTTCTGTTTTCTGTAAATCCCTCTAGCCACACCCAGAATTAGGCTAATTCCATTCAATGGACTAAATTAGTACCACACACCCTTAATCCCAGTATAACATAATCTAGATCTAGCACCTCCAAAAGCCCCACCTATGAGTACATGAGACTTTGGGTGGATAAACGGTAACAAGGATGGTAGATGATGTTAGTCCTAGATGCAGGAGGGTCCGTGACAGAAACTATAAACTAGAGTGAAGGGTGTTTCATTGCAAATGGGAGGATGAAGTTGGTGAAGTGGTACTGTCCAGAACAAAAGTCTCATCTCTTATACCAAAGGAATTGTTATAAACTGAAGATACCAATAGTCACTTTGAATGTGGAGAAACCAAAATTCTCCATTGTGCTTAAAGTAGAAATAGCCATACTCAACTTTATTTGACTACTAATCTACTAAGGTGTGTACTGGGGATCAAACGGATCCTTATGCTTGTGAGGCAGGTGGTGGAACCACTGAGTCAAATCCCTGGCCCCTAAATTGTGTTTTTTATTCTCCCCAGAAAAAGAGAAAAAAATAGAAATCAGTGACAGTGTAACAACCAGCATATTTTTATCAACCAAGTGTCCTTGCTATAATAAACAGGATTTATGACTTGTAATTTCTAAATCATTTATAGATTTTGAGTGATAACAAATATTATGTAATGCAAAGACAGGGTTTGTTTAAAAACAATATATCAAGAGAGTCATCATTATTTTGGTGATCAATAAAATGCACTAGAAAATATCTGTAAGTTATGGAAAATATATCTGGATTTAATTTTACTCCATACATTTCCCTGAACTATGGTTTCTTTATATTATTGTGTTTTAAATATTTTACATGAAACAGATTTCTTATCAACAAAGAGTAAAGCAATGTTGAATTTGAATAGGCCTTAAATTTAAAAGTTACTGGCTACAAAATGATGATTTTTCTTTCTGGAAATACCTGTGGCTTATTGTTCATATGTAATTAAAACTGAGTAAAGAGAGACATATTTTTATTTACAGTAATACCTCTATTGCTGAATGGCTCCAAGTTTGACTTTTCC
This sequence comes from Fukomys damarensis, assembly GCF_012274545.1. Taxonomy (NCBI): domain Eukaryota; kingdom Metazoa; phylum Chordata; class Mammalia; order Rodentia; family Bathyergidae; genus Fukomys; species Fukomys damarensis. The sequence continues at coordinate 234,295 of NW_022900914.1, read as the reverse complement.
ACTACTCAAACAGCAAAGTTAAAAAAAAATCTGCTTGATGTGCATAACTTTGCTTGATAGTCAGAACAAAACTCCAACTTGAAAACACCTGCACAGGCTGAGAGTGAGTCACTCTGTGCATCTTTCCACAGACACAAAGATGACACTTCAGTGTCTCTCCCCCAGACAATATGAGTAAGTCCTCGATTTATGAATGAGTTCCATTTTGGGAGAAAGTTTGTGGGTCAGATTCCTTCATAAATGCAACAAAATTAGTCCAAGGTAAAAGATTTATCCTTTTATTCACTCCATTTTTCCCATAAGTGTTCAAGTAGGTTATTAGTTTTTTCTTGAAGAAATATAAAGCTGAGTGTGTTGTGGAAGGAATTGGTAAATGGCATATACAGAGAGACACAGAATGGAAATAAAATAATAAAAGGATTATTTTGTTGATAAAAGGCTAATCATACCCAAAAGCAGTTCTAGAGATTGACCCTGTACTGGGTTGCAGCTTTTTTTTATAGGTTTTACAGGTTTTACATTTAGGTGGTTAGATTTCATTTCCTCGGTTCACATTACTCATGTACAAATTAAAGTAACAAGACAGTTAACTTTAACCCAGACAAAACAATTCCTTGGAATTAGGGAGTTTACCTTAAATTTGTCTGGCTGGCTATTCTAGTGCACAGGAAGTGGGTGTTCAAGGTCAGGGATGAGGCCAGATATCCCATTTCATGGTCAATGTCTCCGGTGTCTGTTAATTTTGAACTAAACAAAGCAGATTGCTATTAGAGACAGAAGAAGTCACTTTACATTTTCCTAACATTTTGTAGGTTTTTAGATTATTTACAAAAGTTCTCTGTATCAAGTGGGACTCAATGCTGATGTTAAGCCTGTATCCACATGCTGAGAAGTTTTTGCATCTCCTGTACCATTTTACCACTCTTTTTGCATATTGTTATTGACTTCATTGGCATAGTGGACTTTACATGCATCATGATCTTGCCTTTGTTCTTTAGAATTGCGCCAATGGCTGAATGATTCATGTTATAAGAACAGTGACATCTACCATCTTTTTGCCTTGGTCCAGCCTCTCAATCATTTTTAGTTTTGTTTTGTACTTCCTAGCAGTCCTTTCCACATCATCACGGCTTTTGCTCTTCCAGACATCCTGGGCCGTAATTGATCACTACACTACTCTACATTATTCGACTGCATAGCAAGTACACAGCATAAATGTGACAAAGTCTGGCAGACATGTGAGCTAATTCTGTAATTTGTTGACACCTACAAATGTTCATAATGCAAGGTCTGTTCATATATGTGAAAGTCCACATCACTTTTTGGACTTTTGGCTAAGAGCAAGTGTAGTATCTGTGAAAGTTCACAACTGGAATGTACCTAAGTCACGGACTTACTGTATAGTGCTTGTGTTAGTTCATTAAAACATTAATCATAGTGCTTTTTTGTGCTTTATTTGCCTAAAAAAATCTAACTATACCTGCAAAGAAAGTTTGTGTTACCATCAGTAAACCTAAAAGAAAAACTGTAGAAACCATGATAGAGTTAAAGAAAGAAATCGTTGCAAAATTTGTTAAAGTCCCGGAAAAATAAATTTATAAATGCAATTTTTGGGCCTCAGAATCAATTATTTGGTTTTCCTTTATTTCTTATGGAAAACTTTTTTTAGTTCTCAAACTTTTTGGTGTTGAAATACAAATTTAGAACAAATTGAGTTTGACAACCAAGGTATCACTGTATGTATGTATGTATGTATGTATTTATTTTTGGTACTTGGGATTGAACTCAGGTCCTTGAGCCTGAGAGATAGGTGGCAGAACCACTGAGCTAAGTCCCCACCCATCTTTACTTTTTATTAGGACATATTTTCAGTTCTCGATGTTTACATCCTTGTATGGAGTTTATACATGTACATAACATCTATATTCCCTTTATCATTCCCTTTCCTTCCCTCCCCACTCCATCTCTCAGTCTTTCACTCATTTAAAGAAAGATCTATCTTCCTACTTCCAGGCTTGATTTGGTTATGCCTCTTAGTGAAATAAGCTGTTTAATTCTAAACTATAGTTTTAAGCAGACACAAAGTCTTTTACATATACAAAAGCATCAGCCCTCAGCAGAACTTGCTGCTGCTCCAGGTGGCTGAAAATCCAGATACAAGCTGAGCTGCCTTCCGGCAGACAGAACACAGAATGGAATGTTACAGGAAAAGATAAGACCCCTAAGTGAAGCCAGCTTAGCACCTCTCTGGTGTCAGTTTACTTGATAATATCCATGCATCTACCTCAATTGCTGTGTGAACTCTGACCACAAATATTTGCTCTGACCCTTGTAGGTGACAGACCCTTTCCCAATCCCCTATAAAATGCTCTGCCTTCTCTTTGTTCAGGACTGATGGCTTTGTCACCTCAGTTTGCTTGCACCTGGATGAACAAAGTCTGTACCTTGTTGCCTTCCACTAGCCTGCTCAGATGGTCTCATTCCTCCACTGTTGGTCACATTTACTTCCTACTATCTGTCTTTTACTTTTATCTTTATTTGTAATTTGAGTTTCTCATATAAGAGATACCATGCTATATTTAAGCTCATGTGTCTGATTTAATTCACGTAACATTATGTTCTCAAGGAGTGTCCACTTTCCTACAAATGACTCGCTAATTTTTCTTTATGGCAGAGCAGTACTCTAATGTGTGTAAGTATCACATTTTCTTTATTCATTCATTTGTTGATGGATATATGGGATGCTTCCAAGATTTAGCTATTATGAATTGTGCTGCTATAAATATGGGTTTGAGGGAATATTTTTAGAAAAAATACATAAAATGTAAATTGTAAAATATAACAATTACATATACCTGTGAAGCCATACTTCTGGTTTGTAAACAAGAGCATTACCAATATTGTTTGAAGCTGTTTTTATATTTATTCTGTATCATACAATTTGGATCCTTACCTGAATAACCATTACCTCAAATTTTTTATCATTATCATATTTAAAAAATAATGTACCATGTAACTATTTCAGGGCACTTTTTCAGTTTTGTTTGCTTTTGCATGTTAAAAATATTAGTTTATTTTTATGTCATTTAAAAATTTAACACTTTGATTTGTAAAATCATAGTTTATTCATTTTCATTGCTGTAAAGTATTCCTTAGTAGACATATAGATAACAATCTATTTCCCATTCTATGGAAATTTGAGTTAATTTTTTTTTTGCTGTTATACACAATGAGGCTATGAAAATTCTAGTATATCTCCTACAATACATGTAGGGCATGATCTCTAGGGTATACCTAAATACAGAATTACTGGCCTGTTAGGTATGTGCATTTTAGCTTCTACTTGATAATACCAAATTATTTTTAAATAATTGCAATAGTCAAGTTACACTTCTGATGAGCAGTGTGTGTCCCACTGCTTCATATCCCTGCAAACATAGACTGCCATCAGACTCTTCACATTTGCCAGTTGATAGATGTGCAGTATTTATTATAGCTTCAATTTGCATTTATCTGATCATTAATAAGTTAGAATACTTTTAACTATTAAACATTCATGTTTCCGCTTTAGGAAATGCCTATTCTCACACATGCACACACACACACACACACACACACACACACACACTGCACAGAGACACACACAAATTTTAAACATTTCTTGCTAAAATGTTTATCTTTTTAATTAGCAATAATTGTGCCTTGGATTAACCTCATTGGCTATGATACTGTCACTGCACAAAACTTAAATTGTTTATCTTTTTATTGTCTACTCAGTATTTATTTTAAAAATACATTCATGATATTAAACCTTCTTTAATCATATGTTTTGTAAATATCTTCTCTTATTTTGCTGTTAGAATTTTCATTTTTATGGTGCTTTTGATCAACTGAAGTTGAATATATATAGTGATTCACAATATTTTAAAAATATGAATACAATTGAAAAACAAATACACCCAACTTTATTGAATTTCACCAACAGGGCAAGACTGGCAACAACAACAACAACAACAACAACAAACCTAAGCAAATCATTGAATATGTTTAAAGATAAAGTACTATTCGGTACTGTATCATACCTCTGTGAATGAAAAATAGCTTGTACCTGCTTTATGATACATAATAGTGACAGAGCTATATTTAGTGATATTACTATAGAATGTTCTCTTTCCAGATGATGCTAATTAAAAAAATGGTGCCAGGTACCACAACAGCAACAGAACTTTGCTGTTTTCTGAATATGTTTAAAGATAAAGTACTATTCGGTACTGTATCATACCTCTGTGAATGAAAAATAGCTTGTACCTGCTTTATGATACATAATAGTGACAGAGCTATATTTAGTGATATTACTATAGAATGTTCTCTTTCCAGATGATGCTAATTAAAAAAATGGTGCCAGGTACCACAACAGCAACAGAACTTTGCTGTTTTCTGGATATTATTTTTTTTTC
>NW_022900914.1:45798-229724 GCF_012274545.1 Fukomys damarensis | reverse complement strand
ACACACACACACATATATATATAATTTTATATAAATATATATAATTTGAATTTGGGAAACTTTAACGGTGCTGTCAACTTTGGAAAAAGTTATTCCAATTTACTGTGTTGAGTTGGCATTGTGCAGAAATTAACAGCCATATTGGTCTAGAAATGTTAATTTTTTTTTCCATTTGTACAGGGGTAACGCATTGTATTAAATATGTAAGTTCATATCTATGTGGGTTTGATTACAGAAACTAATGAAGTATTCTCTAAATAATGAAAAACAGAATAAGACTACAAGAGAAAGAAGCAATTTAAATATGTTAAGGGACCATTTTCATCTTCAGAATTAAGGATTATTTTAATTTTATATCATTGCCTTTTCTCTTTTACTTTCCTTTTTAGTTTTATTTTAGCATTCCCTATTTTTAATGTTCATACAGAGATTTCTTTAACTGAAATACTGAATAGTTTCTCTGGTGTGAAAAACTATAATAGTACACAGGATCCTAATGAGATAATTAATAATGTGAAATAGGAAGTAAAGGGGTAAAGGTGTAGGGAAAGTGGGAAGGGTGGGGGAAAGGTAATAAGGGAGAGGAAAAATATGAGAAATTGAAAAAATAGAAATAAAGTGTTGTAAATGGGGAGGGGAGGAGGGGGTGAAGGGAGGGCAGGGACAAGGGGAAAAATGAGAATCAAGACCTATTATGTGAATGTACAGAATCCCAATGATGACTTTAACTGTATTGTATACCTAGATTGTACCAATAAACTCAATAAAAAGAAAAATAAATAAAGATAAAGTACTATTACCAAAAAATAAACCAAAAGGATTAAAAGCTAGAGGGGATGCAGATGGGCCTCATTGAGAAGGTGAACTTTAAGCAAAGATTTGGAGGACATGGTATGCTAACCAGGTATTAACTGGAAAATAGCATTTTTGTTAGAGAGAAGTGAATTCAAAGGTCCTGCACTGTGTTCAGGGAAAAACAAGAAAGCCAGTATGGCTAGAGAAGAATGAGGAAAAGTAAGATGATCCAGAAAAGTGAGAGAGCCAGAATTGATAAGATATTTAGGGCATTGCAAGGACTTTGGCTTTTGTTTTGACTGATATGGGTCTAATAGGCTGCAGTAGCTTGGGTTTATGATGACCTTGGTAGGAGATGATGATGACTGGGCATTAGAGGTCATTGGGCTTTGAATTTATTTTTGTGAAGAATTTGTGTAAGGAGAGAGAGGAGAAAGTGAAGGGAAAATCCAAATTTTCTGGCTTGAGTAATTTGAGGGATTGTTGAATTAGCTGATATGGGATTAAGTTTAACTGGTTTTAGGGAAAGAGTGAAGAGTTCATTTCGAATATATCAAGTTTTAGATGTGTGTTTGATCTTAAAATGCATGTATATTTTTTTGAGACAGGGTCTCACTATGTAGTTGAGAATGACCTGGAACTCACTATGTAGTCCAGGCTGGTCTTGAACTTGCAGCGATCCTCCTGCCTCAGGTGTGCACCACCATGCCCAGACTTAAAATGCATATGTTGAGTAGATTTAAATATATGTATCTCTGGAGTTTAGTAGAGTGATTTGAGATGATGATATCAATTTGGGAATTCTTAGCAAAAAGTATTGAACCAGATGAGGTAAGGGAAAGAGCATAGATTGAAATGAGAAAAGAACAAAAGACTATCTACTAGAGCACAAAGTTAAGAGGGTGGTAGAGAAGAGACCAATAGAAGAGCACCTGGTGGAGTACGATGAAATTAAATTTGATAATGACAGAAAGAAAAAATAAAGGAGAGAGCAGTCAACTGTGACAAATACTTCTAGTAAGTCAAAGGGAAGGATTTGGATTGATCATTACACTTGTCTATGTGGGAATCATTGGTGACTTTGAAAAGAGCCATCTTTAAAGAGTGGTGAAGGTGGAAACCTGATTGGAAAGAACTTAAAATGAGCAGAAGGAATGAGACAAAATGAGTATAGACATCTCTTTTGAAGTTTTATTAGGCAGAGGATCAGAGAAATGGGGCAGGAGCTTGAAAACGTGTTACATGTGTAAGCTGTGATAAGATAGAAAAAAGTATGTTTCCATGCTGATGGCATTGATCCCATAGAATGCGTAAATAAAAATTGATGTAGTAATGAAAGTAAAATTTTTAGATAAATATTGTGTAACTGGGTAGGAATAGCATATAGTCATATGTGGATACATTGGCTTTAGGTAGAAGCATAGTTGTCTATAAGAACAAGGAAGAAGGCATTGTTCATGGTTATAGATGCTGATAGAATAGTTACAGTGGATGGAAACTCAAAAAATTATCATTTTACTGCTTCAAGTTTCTTATTGAGGTTGAAAACTCATTAGCTTCGAGCATGAATAGGAGATGCAATAGTGTAGATTTGAGGAAAGAGAAGCTATGAAACAGATATCTCACAAAGTGGAAGAACTGATGGATTAGGGAAATAGAGCATGAATACCAGGTCATATTAATATCACGGGACTCATGGTTATGAATGTAAGACCTATCACTATGGTCATATTTTCCTTCAGCCACATTTTATAGGTGTATAAAAGTGAAAAGATGGATTTAAGCAGGGCAGAAGTTTAGTTGAGAGAGTAGGATGACTTGAGAAAAAGGAAAAGCAGTAGAATTTATGTGCAAAGTAGATATTGTAGTGGTTCTCCATGGAGTTTGTAACTGAATACAAAAGATGGAAAGACTTCAGCAAGATTGGAGCATACAAAATTGGAAAGGTCACTGGTATGGAGATGCCAATAATGTTGAAGAATGGGGATTCAATACACTCTAGGGAGCAAGAAGAAGGATATGAAGAAATGATAAAAAGATCTAAAATTGAGATAATGAGGGTCTGTTATTGTTAGTAATGAATTTTAAGTCATGATGTGGGATTGGAGTAGCTGTGATTTGATGCAGGGCTAGTTAATTGGAAAAGAAAAGTTTAAGAAATTGAGAGGCTATGGTGTCAGATAAATCATCTAATGATATATCCAATTCTCCAAGTATTAACTGAATGAACATGTCGGAGAAAATCTCAGTAAGTCAAGAAGTAGTCATTAAAAAATGCAAGTGAGTCTAGAGACCTGGAGAAAGGGTGACATAACTTCTGTCATAAAATTTAGGATTGGGGATTTTATCCAGAAGCAAAGTAAACAGTTTAGGAACATCAATGTGGGATGAGGAGAGCTATCCTACCTCCAGTTCCAGTGGCAGAGAGGATGTGAATGGGGTAAATAGCTATCATCTGAAGGTATGGCAGGAAAAGCAGTGTCCTGCAAGGAGAGTCAAGTTTCCCTCAGGATAAGAAGGCAAAAGGAATTTCAGAGCTAAATTTGAAGGCACAGGGTATTTCTTGGATGATGAACTAAAGTGTTAGAGGGCAGAGCATCATTTCAGGATTTATAGAAGATAAGAAATTGGTCAAATAGAAGACATATAGAACCTCATAGGAATCAGAGCAAGGGGGTGGTGCATGATCTGAAAGTCTGGTGTGCTATGGACAATATCAATATATATACAGAATATAATGGAATTATTTCAATGTGGTAAAGTTCAGTGTAGGCTTTTTGTTATTAGGTACTTTTTATGTTGTGAATGACCTAAAAATAAAACATATTCCTCCATATTTTCTTCTAAACACTGAATGAAACTGAGGACTTTTGATTTTTAAAATTGTATAGGCAACAGGAAAATAGCCAATGTTTTCAATAAAAAATATATAGTCGTTGGTTTGAAGATTACCCTGATAGTAATAAAGAGAAAATGGACTAAAGTGGGAGAACAATATTTAAACTACTTAGAAGGCTGTATCAAAAGTCCTAATAAAAGAGGAGACATAAACACACATACAAGGTGGGTGAGAACTTCTAGATAAAATCAGCATTCAGAGATTGGGTGGTATTGGGTACTTGGGAGAGGAAAGGAGGATCTGTGATGACCCAAAGGTTAGAACTCACCTAGTTTTTAAGGCATTATATTTTAGGGAAATGAATTCTGCTCAGAATTCAAGTTTTCTATATTTAGAATTTTATGTTTTCTCAGGATATAGTACATGTACTTGAATATGTAATGAAAACCACCTCATGACATTTTCTGAAAATAGGAAACACACATATGCACATATAACAGGAAGATAGTTTATGCCCTTGTGTATACTCTAAGCTTGATATTTAGAAGGTAAATGTTATGCAACATTATTATAAGAGTTTTCCCTTTTGGCATTTGGGAGAGCCACAACAGACCTTTTTAAAAAAAATAAAAATAGAAAAAGTCACATAAAACCAAATATCAAAGGAGATCAAATGCTTAGGAGCTCAGTGACTGGCTCATCAAGATGATTTTCAGCTTCCCAAATAGCCCAATGCAAGAGAAATTCAATTTGAAACACTCCTTAACAGTAAGCACCAAAACACAGCACAGCAGCTGTGACCTCCCTCTGTTGTAACCATCTTTCTGAGGGGGGTTTGAAGCCAGCATAGGTACCTAGAGTATTGTCTGGTCCCCTGTTGTAGGAAAGCCCTCCAGTACAGTGCTGTAAATAGAGGCATTATGGTAACACAAGCTCGCAATTGCATCACACTGTTCTCCTGGCTCTGAAATGCTGAATTTAAAAGTATGATTCAAAATTTAATTAGAAAATTTTCTGGAGTTTACACTACATACAAACTTGACATTTTTCTTTCTATTCCCAGAAGATATGTTTTTCTCAGCCTTCCTGTAACCATTTTCACATCAGCAGTTCACAAATCCATAAGGGAGATAAATCCTTTTCGAGTTTTAAATGACACTAGGTTAGAAAATGTCTATTTTTTGTAGGAATTCATATTGAGATCCAAGATATAGTGAAGCCTGCAATGAAGAGTTTACTCTTGGCTCTATGAGGTAGTCCTGTTCAAAGTCAGAACTGAACGGTTTTCGAAATTCTGGGCACTCCATTGTCTGATGTTAACTGCCATCCTCTGGGAACTGTGGATATAGTCCGTAGTCCCATCCCAGAGCGTCCTTTGGTTGCTGGTTTTAAACAGATTGTTTGAATCATGGAATCTCAGACAGTAAGGGATTTAAGGATTATAATTCCATATAACACACTTTTTAGTTTTGAGGTTTTTCTTTTCTTATTTTTTTGTTAACTTTTCATGTGAAACACGCATTAAGAGAAGAAAGGATCATAGATTTCAGAGTCATGCCTGGGTTTGATTCCCAAGTCTGTCTTTAATGAGTTTGTATCATTGATTAATCACTTTATTTCAGTGAGACTATTTCCTCATTAGAAAAATAGACAGATAGTTGCAAAGAGTAAATATTATCTATAAGAAATCTGTCACACCATCAGGTGTTTTAAAGTTTACTGTTAGTCTCAAAAAATTCACCCAAGGTCACAGCACTAGAGATGGTCCAAAGGACTTTGGCTGTAACTGGGACGTTCTGATCCCAACTGTGATATCCTCTCTCCATCTTACTTATTTTCTGCTTGGCTGTGGAGGATGGAATAGGTATAGTTCTTGCAGCAAGATTAATTTGTTCCCAAATTCTTCAGCATTTATTGTGACAGTTCTTTTAATTAACATCTATTGTTCTACTACTCTTCAGAAATTAGCATCTACCAAGTGTCCCCACAAAGATTGGGATGGGAAGTAGCAGCCCTGTTTTGCCATGCTTTACCCCTTTCTTCTGCTCTTTACCATTGTTTACAATTCAGTTTCACTGACACATTATTCTCTTCTTCTGATGAATGTTCTTTATAATCTCCCTTGACAACCAGCTTCTGTCAAACTCAGCTGCTCAGGCTGTGAGACACGGGGAGAACGTGTCTGTACCAGTCAGGATCCAGCTTCTTTCCTGGAGTCACTTCATGTCCTGTGTAAATAAACACAATCAAATGGGAACCTAGTTAAAGTTACAGCTTCATGCCATTCACTGAATAGTTCTGAGTTTCAGCTCTACATACGATAATAATAGCTACTGGCAGAGTTGTATTAGTGAGATAACACCAGGCATATGGTAGGTAGGCTTCTCAGTAAATGGAAACCATATCATCAGGGTCTGTGAGCAGATTTTCTAGATCCAAATAGGGTACTCAGTGTTAGAAAAAATGGGAATTGTGAAGACTATCAAGGCAAGTCACAGAGGAAAAAACTGAAAGAAAAAAGCATAGACTAGTATTGAGAAAGTAAAGATGAAGCTACTAGAGTCTGGTTGCAAGGCTGGTATAAGTTAATCTTGTGCCAGGGACAATCTGTCTCACCTACTAGGATGTCATCTCCTTTGCCTCCTTGGTAGTAGGAGAGCCAGTCCCAAATCTCTACTATACCATTCATTTTATTTGGACCATTTCTGATGCCACTTTTGTTAGGCAGTAGAAGAAAAGATTAAATGTACAAATTACATATTAGTGGAGGTACCTGTGAGGAAAGTGGAAATCTAGGAGAGACTGGAAGAACTATCAGACTATACAGTGCTCTGATCCATGTAAAGGAAAGGTATGCTTGGATGGCACAAATCCAACAGTGTTAAATTCTAAGAATATTTGAACAATGTCATGCTGAATCCTTGAGACAAAGAACAGGTGCCTGTTGGAGGAGTTCTCACCTTCCAGGACTAGCTCCGCCTGTCCTTACCCCAGCCAATCATGCCCTATGTGCCTATGCATGGATGGATTTCAGAGTTATGGGAGCTGGAAACTTAGTCCATTGTGTTCTATGTGGTTAAGCATATGTAGTGTGGTAGCTAAGCTGAATTATCTCAATCTGATGGGCTTGGGTGTACTCCAAGATTTCCTAGTGTAGCTGGGTAGGTCATGGAAGTGGACTTTGGGTCCTATATCTGCACCCTGGCCCCTTCCTCTCTGGCACAGCTTCCGTGCTCTGCTTGGTGATTGTATGGGTTGAGCAGCTTTCTTCCCCCACATCATTTCTGCCTTGAAGTCAGCCACGCATGAATTGAAACCTCTGAAACAGTAACCCGAATAAACCTTCCCTCTTTAAGTTGTGGACGTCAGGTATTTTGTCCCAGCAAACAGAAGCTGACTGATACATATGAAAGGTACACTTCTGTAGTCACTAGAGCGGGTATCAAACTTGGTGTCCCTTAGCCCTGTCTGGCTTAGAGGCAGAGAGTAAATGTGTGCATTAATTAAGATTTGTTAAGTGTATGTAGAAAATATTTTGAAATAACCACTAAAACAAAGGACAAATGATTTGAAAATGCAAATGAAAAACTGAAAAAGGGGACCAAAATACCAATAAAATATATTAAAAATTGAGTAATTCAAATAAATAAAATACACTAAATTCTCCATTTGAAGGGCAAAATGTGTCAGATTGGAAAATATGAGGTTCTATGCTTTTACCACCATCATGCCTAAAGCATAAGGATGGAGAAATCAGAACACAAGGGAATGGAAAGATATAACAGACAAACCCGCACAAAATGACACTGGGTTAGTTGCATTAAAGCCAGAAAACTTTAGGACAAAATGTTTCCCTAGCAATAAATGACTCCTTACAAAGGTATAATTTTTATGCGTTTGTAAGGACATATATTAAAAATAAGTAAAACAAAACTTAATAGACTTCAAAAGAGAAGTTTATTAATTTATCATGCTAAAGAGAAGTTACAGCATGCTTTCTTTCAGTATATGAGCTCAGATAAAAATATATCAGTAAGTATACACCATGTTTGAGCATAAAAATGAATAATCTTGACCTAGTGAACATATTTGGAGTGTTGCACACAACAATTCAGAAATTTTCAAAGCATACTTGAAACATTTAGAAAAATTAGCTATATAATAGGCCATAGAGCATGATAAATTTCAAATGAATTGTACTGTGTCAGAAACAAATAACAAAAATACTTGAGAAATGCATCCAGAAATAAAAAATACATATTTTGTAACAGTGATGATTAAAGAAATAAACATGGAGCTAAATACTCAATTCAAACACTGAAAAAAAACAGGAAAAAACATAAATTAAGTATAATTAAAGGCACTGATAATAATGAAATAAAGTTAATCCATGTAGAAAATAAACATATAAAACAGAATAACAAAGCCAAAAATCATTACTGTGAACAAATGCAAAAATGACAAATAAAAATGACAAGATTGATTAATACAGAGAGTGAAGGTACAGATAAAGCCCAAGGAAAGTAAAAGGCAGACTTAACTATGTGCTATTTAAATTAAACAAAGAGCACAAACTCTCTTTTTTAAGTATGGGGATTGAGCCAAGGACAAGCACTCTACCACTGAGCTATATCTATAACCCTTTTACACTTGATCTTAGCCAAAAGGCCGAGAAGCGATCTATAACCCTTTTAAACATTGCATGTTGAGGAAAAATCTTGTTAAATTGTGCAGACTGGACTTGAAACTTTAATTTTTTGCCTCCATCTCCTCAGTAGTATATACCAATTTATTTATGGGAGGAATGGCTCAGCAATGTATAATTTATTTTTGAAAAGATTGTACATTTAGTAGTGCATGTTTACAAAAATGATTACATAATGAGTACGTAATGATTACATTTATTATAGTTTACGTTCATGTTTATATTATGGATTACATTTATTATCGTTACATGTACATAACACACCTCAATTCTTTGTATGTCCCTTTCCCTTACCTTACCCCTTAATCTCTTATTTCCTCCCCATTTGCAAGAACCCTATCTTCCTATTTTCTATTATTTATCTTTGTAAGACTTTTTATTAGTGTATGTTGGAGGTACATACTACTTACATTCCTCGCGTGGAGTTGGTATGTGTACATAACACATATCAATTCTGTTTTCTTTCCCTTTCCCTCTCTCTCCTTCCTTTCCCTTCCTCTCTTGATCTCTTTCCCATTTGAAAAAGATTCATCCCCCTACTTCCTATTGTCTGTGTTTTATTAAAAGTCTCCCTGCATCTCATTTTAAATCCTTTGAAGTTGACTTCCAGAGGAATGTAATTTTTCTAAAGTCAGAATTTTAGAACTTTAATTCTGAATTTCAAGTTTTTAGCCTCTTTATTGTTGGTTGATGATGGTGCTGAGGGCTAAACACAGGGCCTGCTGCCTGCTAAGTCTATGGTCTATTGATGAATTGTAGAGACTGGATTTTAAAGTTCTTTGTGAATACATTTGTATTATTATGTACCGTACTAATGCATTAGTAATGTAATTAACTTACAATATTGATAGTAGTTAATAAATTTGAGCCACATTGTTTTAGTGAGAAGCATAGATTCACTGTCCTTTATAAATAATTTACTTTTCCTCATCTTTTTGTCTCTATTTGCTTAGATTCTCTTCTTTCAAATCTCAGTTTCTGTCTCATCTCCTCTGGAAGGTGTAGGTCAACTAGTCAAGCTCAGAGGCAATTTGTCTTCCCTGAAATCACCATTTCTGTAATTGTTTCTACCAAGCAGATAAACAAGAGTAATAACCTACCACCAGGCCAATTTACTGCAATTAATGCACCAAAGGACCATTTGTTTAGGTTTGCTAGAATCATTTCCCCACCAAGTTCTACTTGACTAAAGATCAATCTTTCATAGGATTCATCTTTTTGCATACAAATATGTCTCAATATTTAAAGGGTTAACTGTTGTTTAAATGCAGACCTCAATTTTTTTTTCAGGTTTCCCAACTTGAGCATGCCTCTCTGTATGAAAAGCCAATTTAAAGTACTTGGTAGTTTTTGATCTGGAAAATTATCTTTTAAAAGTTATTTTTAGTATATTACTATAGTGTCCTCACTTCTATTTGTTATGTTACAGATTCAATACTCATCAGAAACTATAAAGGAGATAATATATGGTCTGTGCCTTTTGAGAAAACACCTTTACGAGTTTATAACCCTGGTACTTAGCACACTATTTAGTATGTTGTGAACAGAAAGTGTTTGTTGAATAGATGAATGTGCAACTCAGTGGTGAGGATATGTAGGTCATTTATTTAGTACCAGGGATCAAACTCAGGACTTTGTGCTTGCATGGCAGGCTTGGTGCCACTGAGCTAAACCCCCATCCCAGCCACTTATAATTACACTGTGAGGTAATATTTGCAACAATAGATGTATGTCAGGTCGACTAAAGATGCATATGCCAATGAAAGGAATATGAAAGCAGGATACTCGAACAGATTGGAGAAATTTACCAGAGAAGATATGTAAAACAGATCTTAAAGGATACTTCATGTTTCATTACCTTGTGTTTTGCAAAAGCTCATAGGAGGTAAATAAGGGAGAAGCCATTTCAAACAGAAAGACTAACTGAACAAAGCATGGGGATCATGGAATTGTACTCAGGCATATTATTTTCTATTGCTGCCTATCTCATAACCACAAAATCAACACACTGATATCCTTGCATAGATTCCAAGAATCAAGATTCTTGACATGGCTTTTCTGAGTCCTCTACTCACAAAGCTGTAATTAATGTGTCAGATCAGCAGTATGTCTTTTTGGAGTTATGGATTCTCTTCCAAGTTCAAATGATTTGCAGAATTCAATGCCTGCAGGTCATAGGGTGAAAACCCTCAAATCCTAGATATTGCCTGATGTTTTGCCATGTGGCCTTCTCTATTCAGATTGTAGCAACCTGATTTGCTTTGTCAAGGCCATCAGAAGAGTCTTTGTAGTGTGTGGTCGCAAGCAGAGTCACAGATAGAACAAGACCAAATCACGGCAAATGACCTTTCACCATCTTTACCACGTAATATAACTCAGTGATAGAGGTGACATAACTTACAAGTCCCTCCTATACTGAAAAGGAAAGGAATATACAACAGCTTGAACACCTGGAGGCAGAATCACTGCGGGCCACATCAGGTGGTGGCCGCCACAGTGAAAGTGCTCGTGGTAGAGGAAGTACGGAATACGAAGCAGCTGTTTTAGGGTGGTAGGAATTGGATCTTTAAAAAACAGTTGAAAGCCATGTGGGAAGCCTAAAATAAAGAACTAAAGACACAGGTGTAAGTTTATCCTTGTATTTATTTATTTTTTTGAAAAAAGTTTCTTAAGAAAATCAATAGCACAAACACTATTTGGAAAGCAAAGAACTATTTTCACCTGAGAAAAAAGTAGTATATCTTTTTATTTCCAGGTAGTTTGAATTGGTCCACTTCTAAAGTCATGTGCAAAAAAAGATGCACAAATTTGCTGAACCTTTCTCATCTTTGAGTTATACAACCCCAATTTATTTGGGGAAACTTTTGCTAGCTGATCTGTTGGAACATTAGAGTCATAAACATCTGACCTGAATATTGACTTTTTCTTTCATATCTCTCTTTTTCAAATCTATAAAGTATAGCAGCCACACACTTGTTCTGGAGATATATTTGCTTTGGGCTTCAAACAGTCAGGTTGAAAGGACTTGCAGAGTTATATTGGGTTTGTCTGTGTCCCATAAAAATTTTGAGACAAGAATAGGTGTGTCAATTTTTATAATTTGTTGAATCTGTTCTTTCTCCCTCACAAGAGATGGGCAATGACCCTGCAATGATTAGTCCGTCTTATTTATGCAATTGTCAAGAGTATAGAGAATAGTTTACTGAATTCCCATGAATTTTCTATAATTATCAACACATTGTCAATCTTGTTAACTTGTACTCATGTCTTTTTGTCTACATCTACGTTGAAGGCAAATCATAGAATAACTGAATTTGATCTGTTAATATACTCCAGGCTATATCTCTAAAAGATAAGGACCCCCTTTAAAAGTAACCACTGTGCCATCAAAAGACCTAAAAATTTACAATGATTTCTTCTTATTATCAAATGTCTAGTTTTTAAGTCTCCCTTTGTATCTCTCCATCCCTACCACTCTTTCTCTGTTTTTGTGATGCTAAGGATTGAACCCAGGGCCTTTAAACTGAGGCCTTTCTATTTTTTTTTTTTTGAGACAATCACTAAATTATTAAGTTGCCCAGACTTGGCTCAAACTTGTGATCCTCCTGCCTCAGCTTCCTAGAGTGCTAGGATTATATGAACAGACCACCACACACACCTCCCTTTTTTTATAGATGTTTGTTTGAATCATGATCCTTATGAGAGCTACACTTATGTCTCATCAATAAGTCTTATAAGACATTTTTCAGTTTATAAGTCTCTCTCCCACCTTAAAATTTCCTCGTAAATTTGTTGTTGCAAACATGGGTGCTTTGTTTTGTTTGGAATTTGCTAATTGCTTCACTATGGACTTTAACTTAACATGTTTCTCTACTCCACTACTTAGGTATTAGGTTAAGGTAAGTAAAAATGTACTGCTACAAACTGGACATGGTGGTGCACACCTTTAATCCCAGCACTCAGGAGGCTGAGGCAGGAGGATTGCTGCGAGTTTGAGACCAGCCTGGGCTGCATGGTGAATTCCAGGCCAGCCTCAACTACATAGTGAGACTCTGTCTAAAAAAACAAAACAAAACAAAAAAAAAGTACTAGTGTAGATCAAAATGGCCAAGCAATGGTAATTTATATGATTAAACTACTAACTAGCTGTACAGGTGGGATCAGACTTTGCTTGAAATATCTGATACTGATATTGACAATAGTGAGAATGTCATATTTCATTACTCCAGGTGGACTCTTTCTTTTGTGATGTTAAGATTAATTATTGTTTTCAGGGAATATCCCTTGATCATCCATTATCCAGTCCCCCATCAGCTTCTCACTTAATGGCTTCAGAAGTCATCGATAATCATTGCTTTGATCTATTATATAAATAGGGGTTCCAAAATTGTGCTATTGCTTATTAATTAATGTAATGCTTTTTAAAAGAGTAATTATCTATCAACTATTTTGTTGCTCTGAGTATAGTTCATATGGAAAAACAAAACAAAGCTTGTATCTTTGCAGTTAAGAACTTCAGAATTATGTGTTGGTTCTCTGAGCATCCTTCAATGGTGACTATTACTGTTGAAATCCAAAATGTCCCCCCAAAGCCTCATGTGTTCAGAGGTGGGATTTTGTTAGGTGAATGGATTATGGAGTTGCTATTCATCGGTGATTTAATTCATTCATGAGGTTGTAGCTAACTGTGCTAGTAGAAGGTGGGACCTGGTTGAAAGATGAGGTGTCACTGGGGGCATGGCCTGGAAGGGCATGCTCTTGTCCCTGGTGCCTCTCTTCTTTCTCTGCTTCCTGTTTGCCCTGTGAACATCTGCCCTTGCTGAGTTCTTCTGTAATGATGATTTAGCCATGGAACTATCCACCCATTCCTGAAATCGCTGAAATTGTGAGCTAAATAAACCTCTCTTCCTTAAGTTGTTAGTATTGAGCATTTGTCTTAGTGATGGGAAAGTGACTATTATAGAAAATTAGTATGAAAAAGGTGGAGTAGTGGCTTTGATTATACCTGGCTGTGTGTTTCAGAAACTCATTTGTATAAGGAGTTTGGAATGGTTTGATGATGCTAATTAGAGAAGCCCTAGAATGCTGTATGCAGAGTTTAATGGGCAGTTCTAGTGGGATCTCAGAAGACTAGAATGCTGATAGTCATATGAAGAGTCAAGGCCAGGCTCATGAAGTTTCAGATAAGGACAAAGGCTCAATTGGAAATTGGGTTAGAGGCTATTTGTGTTATGTCCTGGCAAGGAACTTGTCTACGTTTTGCTTATTTCCTCAGACTTAGTATAAATTGAATTTAAAGGTGACTGACTGATTTTGGTAGAGAAAATTTCAAAGTGAACCAATAATGAAGCTGTAGCATGGGTACTGTTGGCTACATTTGGCAGACTTACAGTGATAATCAGGAACAAATAGAAGAGCAGAAAGATGTGTACGTTTTGTAGCTAGACCAAAAAGGATACACAGTTTAAACTGGGGATAAGTGGTTATTTTAAAGATTATCACCATTAAAAAAAAAAAAAAAAAAAAAAAAAAAAAAAAAAAAAAAAAAAACCCCCTCCTGTCTATTTTTTTCCCTTGTTAAAAAAAAAAAAAAAAAAAAAAAGCTAAGTACTTTGTACTAGAACAATAGAAAATATAATTTGAGGAGATCTCATGAGGACATCTCAGAAATTGGCCAGACCTCATCTACTGAAAAGTCACAGGTAAAAAAGATAAACTCCTTTGGAAAACTGCTTTGAGAAGAGTGCCCTTCTCACTCAAGTCTACCTAGGAAAGAGTATCCCTAAGTTCAGCTATACAGTTACTCAGAGGCTGCTGTAGCCATGGTCTGAAAGTGTCCATCTGCTGCTGGAGTTGATAGCAGACTTTGGCGTGTCCTATGATATTGGTTTTCCAGGCATGTAGAATGCAATAGTTGTGAGGTTATGGTAGTTTCTACCCAGATGTGAAAAGAAGGCATGGAGGCCAGACAATGTGGACCAGAGAGGGAGATGCATGATGCTGTGAGAATAAAGCTAAAGGGGTAGTAGAGATCCCAGGATGTTGGAGATACTTGGATAGTGGAACATCTGTTGAGGTAAGCTATATGCACAGAGCACAGTCAATCCAAGGAAGAGATCATGTAGGCTACAATTAGCAAGGCACTAGGGGTGGGGTAGCCCAAGCCCTTTGGAGCTCACATGCTCACATGTCACTACAGACTTCCCTTGGTTTGCCTTCCTAGGTCTGATTCTCCTGGGTCTTGTTTGGTCTGATTCTTTTCTATTCCCCTAATCTACCTTCCTGGAATGGATTTTGTATGTGTGTGTGTGTGTGTGTGTGTGTGTGTGTGTGTGTGTGTATGTATGTGTGTGTGTACTGGGGAATGCTTACTCCATGCCCTTGTATGTTAGACGTATTTAAATTTCCTTTTGAATTTTACAGGACTCACACCTGGGAGTTTGCTTTGGACTTAGAATTTTTAGCAATGCTAGAATTGTCAAGATTTTGATGACTCGTGGAGATGGACTAAATGCATTTTGCATAATGAGATGAACATGAGTCTTTTGAGGACTAGGGATAGAATGTTATGCTCTAGATCTAAAATGTCCTCCAAGGTCTCATGTGTTCAGAAACGGGGATTCCAGAAGGTCAGTGGATCATGATGGGGGCTATATTCATTAGTAGATTAATACATTGATGGGTGCCTAGCTAAATGTGCTACTAGGGGATGGGGCTGTTTGGAAGAGGTGGATCACTAGGCTTGTGAACTCCAAGGTTATATACTTGTCCCAGGCTCTTCCATTTTCTGTTGTGTGGCTGCATGGGTTAAGCAGCATTCCTCTGTCATGCAGTTCAGCCTTGGAGCCAACCAATTATGGACTGAACTCTCTGATATTGTGGGCCAAAACAATTTCTCCTCATTAAATTGTAGATGTCAGGTATTTCATCCCAGTTAATACAGTGACCAGTTAATTATATTTTAATTTTAATTTTTAGAATAATGCAAAGATATTATGACCTCATTAAAACATCAGTTGATTTTGATGCTTAAATTGTTGTGTCTTCAATTAGTTGAGAGCCATTTTAAGTTGCATTTTGAGTCCTTTTTATACAATTCCACCAGATTTTTGGGGTATTAACAATTGAACTCAATAATAGGCAGACCCTTTTTTATATTTATTTTGAGACAGGGTCTTGCTAAGTTTCTTGAACTGATTTATGATCTTTCTGCCTCAGCCTCTCAAGTAGTTTGGATTATAGTTTTGCACAATGACACCCATCTTCTAGAAGACTTTGATAACTTCTTTGGCTTAATGAACTGAAAAAATATTGAATATTTATTGTCTTAGACCCACAATCATAATTTATTGTAGTACCGTACCATGTTCTGGTGGGAGATTCCATATGAGGGCAGTCCAAGGAATAATGGTGCTTACTAGTATTAAATTGATAATCTTTTATAGATTTTTCTGTCTAGGTCTAGTAGGTAGGAGTAGAGGATACATATTTTTAAAAAAGGATATATCACTAATTTATAATGTTATTTCTAACTAAAGTTATTATCACAAGGTTTTTAATTTCTCTGATTCTACACTTGTATCTCTAGTCTCTCACAACACTTTTAATTCCAGTGCTATCAACATAATTATCCACTTGTGTTATCCTACACACACACACATGTGCAATTTAGAATAATGATATTAATATTGCCACCAAAAAATAAATGCCAAATATCAATAAGATTTCTTTTCATTTGTTTTTTATTATTAGAATATATTCTTTTAGGGATGTATAATCAAATCCCTGTATTTTCAAGTCACTTGAAATAACTTTTTTCTGTGAAGTTACATACAAAAAAAAAGCATAGTGAAGTTTGTTTCAGTTTGTTTCCAATTCTTAAGAATATTTTATTTTTTGATAATGCTATTTAACAGTATTCGGAAACATTTCATGATTCTAAAGGTAGCATAACAATATTGCAGCTAATCCTTGTTCCTTCTTTGCAGTTGGTAGGAATCCACTATGAGTTTCCACTGTCACTATTAATCTTAATAACATAATGAAAAGCCTTTGTGAATACACCTCTTTGGGGGGGCAAAGGTGTCATGGTGCAATTGTGTCACAGTCTTTGACATGAGCTTGCTGGTCAAAATGGTAAAAGCTTATGTAATTTTGTTAGATGATGCTTAATTCTGTTCTCTAGGGTTTGTTCCTTTTGGCATTCCACAAGCAATGTATGGGAATTATTTCCCTAAAATATCATCAATGGGATATACAGTATTACTAAATTTTTAGACTCTTGACAGTTTGATAGGTGAGAATGATATCTGTTGTTTTAATCTGCTGCTTGCTTATTACGAATGATGTTGAAATCTTTTAGAGCACATTTCGGGGATATTTACATTCTTTTTTCTGTGAAGTCCATGTTCATGTTTCTTGTTCATCTTCCTACAGGTTATTGGAACTTTTCTTCGTGATAATAGACAATCTTTCTATTTTAAGGACAACAAACATTTTCTTTTATATAAATTGCAATCCCATTTTTTCCATTTTTTATTTGTTTCTTCCACTTTCCTTACAGCCACGAGGAATGATGAAAATCCATGGTAAAAGTCTGAATGAAATAATTACCTCAGTAAGAGTCACGTTCCATTATTCTCCTTCA
This sequence comes from Fukomys damarensis, assembly GCF_012274545.1. NCBI lineage: Eukaryota > Metazoa > Chordata > Mammalia > Rodentia > Bathyergidae > Fukomys > Fukomys damarensis. The sequence goes on along the minus strand of NW_022900914.1, from coordinate 212,738 downwards.
AAGTGCTCCCTCTGCACACTTACCCATCATTCCTGCCATTTTCTGAGGCGGCTTTGCAAGTCCCTTTCCTGAGTGTCTGTTGGAGACGGGATGCGATGTACAATGAATGCTGCTTCTGAGTGCTATCCAGTGGAGAAGGGCACACTAATAAAAACACGATGTTACGTCCTCCTCTGCCTTACTCTCTGGATCTGGTGTTGTGTGACTTCTGGTTCTTCCCTAAAGTCAAAATGACCACGAAAAGTGAACATTTTGAATCATTTCAGGACATCACGCCAATGACTGCGTGACTAAAGACATTCGTTAAAGAGAACTGCTTCAAAGGTAGCAAGAATGATGGCATAAGTGTGTTTTAAACTAGGGACAATATTGTGAGGAGGATTGATGGCAATGTATGGGCCTTTTACTGTAATAATATTTTTAAAAAATTAAATACATACCGTGTGCCTTGATCACATCTTGTATTACTCTTCTTATTGCTTCTCATTTAAGTCTGCCCTCTTCCAAGTTATAGAGAATTTACCATACTTTCTTCTAGTATTTGCATAATTTTAATTATTACATTTAAATATCTTACCCACTAGCATTTTTCCTGGTGTATTGTTTGAGAATAATTGTTTTATCTTTTTAAAAATATGAATAAGTGCTTTTTTCTCCCCCACTGATTTGTAATGCTTGTTAAATTTACTAAGTGTCCCTATGCAGTTGGTTGTATTGTGCTTTGCTGATGTTCCTGCCAGCCCACTTATCCATACCACATGGCCTTCCTTTCGTAGGGTTTATTTCTGACTGTTAGCAGGGCTGGCTACCCCTTATGCCTTACTGGTCTTCGTTCTCAGAGATATCTGCTATTAATAGTTATTATGATTTTTATAACAAAGTTTGTAATTAGCTTGTCTAGCTCCAGAAAGAGAAAAAAATGTTAATATTATTGGGATCACACTGCATTTATAATTTAACATAGTGATAATAGGCTTTTGGGGGGGCATTGAATGTTTCTACTCAAGAATATCGGATATCTTTTTATTGGTACAAGTTAACTTTTGGAATCTTCAGGAATGTTTCATACTGTTTTGTTCAGTAGATGGTGAACATTTATTAATGTTTTGCCTAGGTTATTTATTTGTATCATAAATGGAAGGGTTTTTCTTCGGCTATTTTTTCTCACTGATTTTTTTTTGTGTGTAAATGTGATTGATCCTAAAACATAAAATGGTATTCTAGGCTTTTCATCTCTCTCTTTTCTTTTTCAGTTATTATATTTCTCTGTTGCACACAGTGTGCTCCAGCAAAATATCTATCACAGTAACCTCCCCCAGTGGCCTATGTTTTCTTAAAACTGCAACGTTTTAGATATATTCTCGCCTGCCTCGGTTTCCCCTTCCCCTTCTCTTTCATATTCAATCCTGTAAACCCTTGTCTTCCTTTTATGTCCCCCGTCCACCAGTGAAGGTCACTGATGTGCTGCACAGTTTAAATTCATTTTCTGTTACCTTTGTGAATATATTTTCTGTTACTAAGTCATGCCTCTGAGACAGTGAAAAGGATTATGTTTCACACTTATTTTTCCTGTTATCCAATGCTTTGCGCATACTCTGTGCTTAATAAAATTTACCCACCTATTTTCACCAAATGCTTTAATTTGTTTCTGATTATTATCACAAGCTCTTCTTTAGAAGAGTTTGACACATTCTTATTCTGGTGATCTGATATGAATGATGACCTTAGAAGCTGAGCCAGAAAAATCTTATTCCATCGTCAATAGACAAGATTAAAGACACTTTTTCACAAAAGGCCAGACATTAGCTAAGGCTTGAAGTCAGCTTACTCTACTGAGCTCTTCAAATTCTTCTGTTAAAGGGATACTCTGAATTTTTCCTAAATGGCTACAAGAACCTCCTGAGGTGGAGCCCCTTCTCAATCTTGAAGAGTCAATGCAGTTTGAGAAGATGGAGAGTTTGGAGTCACTGTACTGTCATTGATCTGTAATAACACAGGCCTAGAAATTTCTTCCAAACTGCATTATAAATAAGCCACAAAATCTGAATGATGTTAGTGCTTTCACTCGGCCTTTTTTTAAGATCCTTGATTAATAACTAGATAATAGTAGCACAACTTAACTAATGTATCTACTTTGAGGCCACAAATAGACTTTGAGAAAGCAAAGAGAAAGGGTATACTGAAATTCTTCCTGGCAATGCTCAGTATCATGAGTTTCCACACCGTTGTGTCCATACCTCTGCCTTTAGGGAGAGGCATTGTGACTGTGTTAATAGAAACAGGGGCTAAAGCTCAGCTTCTTTCTTTTCCCTTTCATTACTATTAATTGGGTGTGTCAATTTCTAAGGCTTCCTAAATCTTACTCTCCCACTGGGAGAGAATGTGAGGTACATATTGCAGACTATTTTGTAAATTGGACATGAAATATGCCATGTAATGCCACCATCAAGTTGTCATTAATTATAATCAAGACTTAGGTCAGCTGTCAGTACTGAAAAGTGGAGGAGTCCACTGGGCAAAATGACGATCCCTTGGTGAGCTTTCAAATGCACTGATTTCGCTGATGTGATACTGAAGCTAGCCAAAGTGCAAAATCAAGGTCATAAATGTTAGAACAGAATGATGCCTGCAGGCTGGATGTAAAAGAATGCTGTTTAGAAAAAAAATAATCTGGAACGAATTTGTTTAAAAGCTCGAGGCCATTGTGATGAGGGCTTCAGAATCCTTTCTGTTGCTTCTGGCCCCGGAGAACCGGAAGGGGATTCACATGTACTCACATCTGACAGGAGAAAGCAGAACTCAGCAGAAGCTTCAGAGGAGCTCACGGTGCTGTAACAGCGATCAGTCTGCTTTGGATTGTTTCTTAAAAACGGTTTTGTGCCTGGGGTATTTCAAGTGCTTAGTAGGTGTTTATTTATTATTATTATTCTATTTGGTCACCATAGACATAAGGAGGAAATGTGTAGCTTTGCTCCCACAAATAGCATAAGGTGTGCATAGCTATCTATACCTTAGTAGGTGAAGAGTATCATCAAGTCTATTGTTTTCTACAGAAAAATAGTTGGAGCCTTTTGGAACTTACCTAGTTTTAGACCTGAAAGAAGACTTGATTCTGCTGTAGACTTTGTTCTCTAACCATTGCCTCCAGGCAGTCACTACACAGCCGTGGTAGAACATTCATTCCCTGGACCTTTTTATAGAATCCATGGAATTAAATATTCTCTCAGTCAAAGCAGATGATTGCAAGTACAGAAGAGGCTTCAACTCTTCTCCAGACTTTACGTACACGCATTTTCATAATTTTCATATACTGTGTTAGTTCTCTTCCTCTTCCTCCTCTTCTTTTCCTCCTCCTTTTTTCCAGCTGGCTTACTTGCTATTGAGGGCTTCAATGAACCAAATCCTTCTTCCTCCTGGGAGACTCTAAGCCTCCTCAGTAAAGCTTTATCTTTTGTTCTGTGGGGCCTAACCACAGGATATAAGTCTTTAGATTTCCTGAGGGGGAAAAGGAGGGAAAGTACATGCCAATCACTATTGTGACAGTTTAGTGCAGAGCTTTTCCTTGTTCCTCGTTAAGGCTCAACAATTTAGATCATCTTTAAAGGCAGTTTTGCTAGCAGAGTAAACACAGAAGATCATAATCGCAGGTGTCATCTGTTGGAAGCTCAGTTATACATCTGGTATGGTGGGCAGTATTTAAAATACACCATCTCATATAAAATATAAACCAACCCTGAAGCTCAGAAAGGTTAAGTTACTTTGTCAGCATCAGACAGCCAAGGAGTTACCAGGGTTCACAGCTATATTTGTATATCATTTTTCAGAATTATACCTTATGTTATTGATAATATCAATAATAAAACCCCCAGGAATTTTGGGCTATGATGTTGGTTACACTTCCTGATGTTGCACAGTGAATAAAAAGTGCCTGAAGATTAAAAACTAAATGAACATATAAGGAGACAAGAACTGAGATTATTTAGAGGCTGTGGATGCTACTTTGGTCATTTAATGATTTTGATATGGGGAAGGAGATGTAACTCGAGATCTGAAACTCAAGTTCGTGTTCTCTAAAATAGAAGAATGAATTGTAGGAACAACAGAGGTTAAGAGTAGGAGAATTTATTGAGAGAAAGATTGCTTTTGTCTTAGAGAGACAGAGGGGGACCAGAAAGAGGGTTTCCTGCACATCCTACTTTTCAAAGATGTTTTATACATACAGCAAAGCCATGTGGTGAGGTGGGTACAAAGTGGGACAAAACTATAAGACCCGATGGTAATTTACAAGGTGGGCGTGATGTGGGAAAATAAGATTACAAGTACAGTCACCCAGGTCATATTGATTAAATGCGGATCAAATGGAAAAATGAGTCACATACAAGGCATTTCCCATTTAGAATATCAATCACTGCTATCTCTAGGGGAAGCAGTGCCTCTTCTTTTTACAGTGGTAACCGGTGAATGTGCCTCAGTTGTTCTTCATGTTGGCTTCTTGCTGTGTTGTCTCCTGGAGGGCTGACACTTTGAGGACTGGGTCCTTGAGGGCTGCTGCCTTGGGAGAGGCTGTTTAATTGCCTACAAGATATCTAATTAACTTATCTATAATAATTTTATTTTCACTATGTTATGTAGCCATAAATGTTCAAAATTTAAATGTTTTTCTGTGCTAGGGATGCTATTTCTGCTCTTTGCAGTGGAAGTGACTCAATGTCATTAAGGAGCAATTACCATTAGCTTTTGCAGCATTGTATTCCATAGGGTTTCACAGGAATTGTCATATTGATATACAATGGGGTTTTGGTTTTTAGTTTATTTTCAAGGAAAAAGTGTGTGCTCTGGTTGTCTTCTACAACTATAAAGTTTTCAAATCACTTGATAAAGCAAAGTAAAATATGCATATGAGGATATTTTGTGACTTTCTCTAATGACACCCTCAAAACACATTTTTCTTAAGAACTTGCTGCTGTTTGTCCCATAAGTATAATGTGTTTAATGGAATAAATCAGCATGAAATTCTACAAGATTGTGAATTGTTCTTGAGAACTAAATTATGACACAGAACTTGGAAGGTGAGTGTCAACCCAAAGTTAATACTCCTAGAACAAAAAAGGCAAAATTTTGTCCCCACTAAAGTGAAAGCCAAATACTCTCCATGTTGTTTGTGAGACTAGATAAAAATACATTTGCTCTATCAATAATTAAAAACTAAATGTCAATAATCTCAGGAGACTAATCTGGGAAGCAGCTGTACAAGCATTATCACTCATTCCGTCAATATTCTGTCTGAACTGCTAGAAATCATCACATGTGCTACTTTCAGTTGTTTTATGATGGCATCGTATCTCCCCTATGGGTATATTATCCCTTTGGATTATATTTTGATAGAGATAAGAGTAATAATGTCAATGTTTTCATTTGGTTCTTGAAACCATAGTAATTCTTCATCCCTATGTTTGGATTCACTTGATTATTTTTCAAGTTGGAGTCAGTACAGGGATGCTACAAATTATATAGAATATTCTAACTGCACACTTATGAAATGAGGCATTAAACATTGAATGAGGGGACATAGATAAAAGTCTATTTAGGTAAAATATAAAGGGAAAGTAATCTATAGCTGTCATCATTACCTACGTAGTCAAATACATTACTTTATCAAACCTTTGTGGCTGGGGATTTAGCTTAGTGGTACTGCGGCCTGCCTCATAAACACAAGGTCCCAAGTTCGATCCCTGACACCAAAACAAACAAACAAAAAACCCCAAGGTGATGATACTTAATAGCTGGGCATGGTGGCACACACCTGTAATGCCAGCACTCGGGAGGCTGAGGCAGGAGGATGGCTGTGAGTTCGAGACCAGCCTGGACTACATAGTGAGTTCCAGATCAGTCTCAACTACATAGTGAGACCCTGTCTCACCCCACCAAAACCTTTGTGAAAATTAAAGATACTGGATGAAAAGGGATTTAAAAATAAATTTCTTCTTCCAGTACATTATGGATTCTTGGGTTAGGAATCAAAACTCATTTTTTTCTTGTGTTTTTAAACACATCTGGCATATAGCTTGACTATATACAGAACAGAACAATTAGGAAACATATTTTGCTAAGTGGAATAAATTTTACATTGTGCATTCAGGTCCCTCCTAGCAGTCGAAAGTAGTTAACATGGTGGTAGAACAAAAGGAGCTGGATGATCTTGAGAAATATTTCATTCTAGAACTTGAGGTTAGGTTATTGGGAAAATTCACATCTATTTGGATTGCAGAGACCTCTGACTTTAGTTTTTGTGGTGGAGGTTATTATTTTAATGAATTGCAGAAGAGGTCCATATTCTACTAGAACATTCCATAGTACAAAAGACCATCCAGGCTGTGAGAGATTTTATTGGTTACTAAACACAATATTCTTTTTGTAAAGTAAAGAAGCCAGGGACCGTGGCATCAAAGTACTTAATGGAAAAATTGAGGTCCAACTTGCCCAAGATGACAGAGCTGCTAAAGGAACAATATTTCCCAACAGCATGACTTTGAAATATCAAGTAATGCACTCAAATCTTAGTTTCTTCATTGGCTGGGTTTTTTCAAGGAACTAAGGAATATAAATTGTTCTTTAGCATCAAAATGAATGCCTCACCTTGTGTGTGTACCTTTCTAATTAATTACACGATGCTGATATTGCTGGTCTAGAAAGCACACTTTGACTAATAGGATCTTAACACTCATCTCTCACATTGGCAATGCAATTTAAAATACCAGTGACCAGCCTTTATGTTGCTTGAATTAAACCCTAAATAATTCAGAATCCCATCCCTAAATATACACTCATAAATCCTGTAGTTACAAATCACGGACATTTAATGTGTATAATCAAAATGTTTGCGTAAAATAAGTAAACAACAACAAAAATTTAAAATGCCTCACAGGCCAGGCATAGTGGTACATTCCAGTATTCCCACCACTCAGAGGGGAAGAGGGACCTGAGGCAGGAGAATTGCCATGAATTTGAGGCCAACCTGAGCTACATAGTGAGTTCAAGGTAGCCTGAACTCCATATTAAGACCCTGTGTCCAAAAAGCCAAATAAATAAATACCCCCTTCCAAATGCCTGACATTGCAAATGACAAATTATAAAGTTACTGATGGTAAATTTCTGTGGAAGATTCCTCTATACTCAGAATTATCAAGAAGAGTTTTCTGCTTTGTAAAAATTTGGTTGCATTCTTATTTTATAACATCATTTCATTAGCATTCCTTTCTGCTCTTGATGTTCTTCTTTCCAATCTAAGAATATCTTTGAAAGATTATTACTTTCTTTTTATTTAATCTTGAGCTCTCTGTTAAAATTCGTTTGGGTACTGCCTAGGTCTCACTATTGACAGTTTCCATTTGCACATAGCTGTTTCCCTCATTTCTTTGCCCAAGGGTATCTTTGAGATCGTACCTTCCCTTCACTACAGGGAAAATTTCTGAAGAATTAAAGTTCCAGGAATGACTCTCCAGCTAGTGAGGATCAGGAGTTGGTACCTTAGCTCCCTCACCTTTTCCTTGTGATAGAGCAATACTAGATAATAAGACAGGTCCTTGCCTTGCTTCCATCCCCCCCCCCCGCCCCACAGCATGCTTTGTTTCAGACAGTTTGTGCTGCTGGCAGCTCTCATGACCAATGTATCAAAATGTTTTGTAACTGTTTGAACTTTGTGCCCTCTGAGCAATGTTGTTTAGCTCTGCCCCTTCGGAATGTTCCATTAGCTCCTCCCCTCTCAAGAATGTTCCGTTAGCTCCGCCCCTTTCAGGAATATTCTGTAACTCTGCTCCCTTGCTTCTGTGAGCATACTCACCCACTATGCCTTTCAGGAATGTTCTGTAACTCAGCTCCTTTGCTTCAGTAAGCATGCTCACCTACCAAGTTCCCTATATAAGGTGGCACTCATTTGCAGTAAGACGCTCAGACTTCAAGAGTATGAACTCCTCTGATCCCTCTGGCATAATAAAGATTTTTCTCCACCTTTTTCAAGTGACCATTGGATTCTTGAGTCTTCAAATTGCAGTAGCTGCAACACTGTAACACTTGGCTGTGCCTCAGAGCTGTAACATTAGGTTATAGCACCAAGCTTGTCTACTTTGTCACAACAATTGGACAATTCTGATATGTGCTTCACTTTCTTTCAGAAGGTCCTTATTTGAGTTCTACCCAAACATATTCATGTAATGCACACATTCACTTTTCTCTTATTAATAAGCTCCTTTTCTATCTTTCATACTTTCTAGGACCACCTTTCAATTACACATCTTTTACCTAAATCTTTTCTCAGTGTCTGCTCTTAAGAGTAACCATCCCTAAACATCAATCCTGCTTGATCATCCTTTAACTCCACTAGAGGTGATCAGTCTCTTCTATAACAAAAGCATTTTACCTATTTCATCTCAGAAGATCACTTTAATCTCTAAATTCAGAAGGTATTATATTCTTACCTGATGCTACAGTGTTTCAGAACAGATTTGAAAGAATTCTAAGAACTGGCATCCATAGGACTTGGTAACATCCTTCCTGACTTTTCACAGTTTTTCCAGGATTACTGAGGTTTTGTCTATAGAACCAAACCCTTGACTTAGGAATTAGAAGCTACTTAAAGTTCTAGAATGATAGAGTATTATTTACAATGATATCAAGTGAGACGGTGTGACTTAGTAGAGTGCACTGTGGCTAACTGGGCTTTTTCTCTGAGGAAACTGAAAGTAGTAGAGGATCAATGGCTTTATTCGAGTCAAGCATCTTGGGTGGGTGTGCAGAGGAGGAATAAGACGTCTGTTATATTCTTCTGGTACCTTGCTCTGCACAGGGCTCTGTGTCATTGGAAGAATACAATAGAGTTGATCTTTAGCTCTGATTTTTTAAATTTTTGCATTGTTTTTACCAGAGCATTGATGGTTGTGAGATATTTCTCTTTGATCTTTTGCTATTATTAACTTAAAATCATTTTTACTGAGCATTTCTTCAAAGTGCTACATATACTCTGCACTGATTTCCTAATAATAACATGTAACACTGCCATTACTTTGTGCTCTTTTAGTTTTTCAAGAGACTACATTCTTTCAACCATATAATTACCAGGAAATAAAACTGAATAGTTATTCTCCTCATTTACAGGTATGAAGCCTGAAGAACAGAGAGTACATTTTTTTAAAAATGCTTACTCTAAATCTGGGGACTCTGAAGAGGTTGTTCTGACAAGTCATTTTGCCTGGTGTGTCTTTGATGTCTGTTCTTAAGGGTAAGCTTGTATAGGATGGCATGCAGAGTATAAGGGATCTGGAGTCAGGCTTTCTGAGTTGGAATTCAGATTCTACCACTTGTCTTGGGCAAATTACTTAGCTTACCTGTGATTATGTTTTCTCACCTGGAGATTAAATGAGAATTAAATGTGTTATACAATTTTAAATATTCCAAATGAACCCACTATCATTCTATCTAGTCATTCAAGAAGCAGTATCTGGAAAGGTTAAAATCTTACTGCCCATGGGGATTTAGCTCAGTGGTGCTGTCATCTGCCTTGCAAGCACAAAGTCCCGAGGTTAATCCCCAGTATAAACAACAACAACAACAACAAAACCCAAACAAACAAAACTTACTGCCCAAATGTAAAAGCAAGAGATTTAAAAAAAAATTTGTACTGGTACATTTTAGATATACAATATAATGACATTCACCATTGCAGATTTGTACCATAATAAATCTTGACTCTTATTTTTCCCCATATCCTGCCTTCCCTTCAACCCTTCCCTATTTAGCAAGTCTTTATTTCCATTTTTTAATTTTCTAATGTTAATTTTACCCCCCTTTCCTTTCCATTACCCCTCCCACTTCCCCTTCTACTTTGCACCTTTTCTTCCTATTTCACATTATCTATTATACATATCCATCTTTATTTACACTTTCAGTTTCTCATACCAGATAAACTCTTCAGTATTTATATGTGTGTGTCCTATTTATTTCATTTAAGAGTATGGCCTAAATGTGCATGCATTAAGCTATAATTGCCTCTCGTTTATCATTCTTTATGGCTGAGGAGTACACCATTTTATTTTAAAAAACACACATCATTACCTATGGGCAACTGGGTTGTTTCCATGTTTTAGCTTTTACAAACTATGCTGCTATGAACATGGGTTCACATTCATCACTGTGGTATGATTCTTTTAATTCTTTTGGGAAGATACTCAGCAAGGGAATAACGTCAAATAGGACCTCTAATCCTAATTCTCTGAGGCTTCTCCATACTGATTTCCATAGTGGTTTCACCAGTCTACACTCCAACCAACAGTAGAGAAGCTTTTTCCCCCCACAGCCCCTCCAGCATTTATCATTGGTTGATTTCATGACAGCAGCCCTTCTTTCTGGGGTGAGGTGGAATCTCAGCATTGTTTTCATTTGCATCTCTGTAATGATCAAAGATGTTGAACATTTTTTCATACATTTATTTGTTATTTCTACTTCTTTGAGAAATGTCTGTTCATTTCAGGTGCCCATTTTTGGATTGGGTCTCTAAATTTGGGATGTCTGAAATTTTAGTTTTTTTATATATTTTAGGTAGTAGACCTTTGTCTGAGGAACAGTTGGTAATTTTTTTTTCCCACGTTGTGGGTTTTCTTTTTATGTTGTTGGTGGTTTCTCTTGCTGTGCAGAAGCTTTTTAATAAGATGAGATCCCAGTTGTTGATTCCTTATGTTACTAGTTCATGTGTGACTTTTCCTATACCAGTGTCTTCAAGTGTTCTACCTAACCTCTCTTCCAAGCAGTTTAATGTTTCTGTTTTAATAGTTAGATCTTTAATCCATTTTAATTTTAATTCAGTGCATTATGAGAGATATAGGTCTAGTTTTTTTAAAGCCGTCCATCTTTTATTATGCAAAGAGCTTCATCTTTTATTTGGCCTTCTGACTTTGTGCTTATGCCTTCAACATTTTCACCACGATTTTCTGCTTTTCTATAAGGAAAAGCATGCTTGACCGTGTCTCAGAAACACTTGGCACACATGGAGCTGATGTGCTTCTTTACTTTAGACAATCTCATAAGAACTTTAGGCCACACAGCATGATCCCCTTGAAGCCTGCCCAGGCACACACCACAAGCAGATTTGGGGACCTTTCCAATCTTCTTGATATAAACAATGAGAAGTAAACAATTCTATTCCCTGGGGTTTGGGACAGACTGGTTTTGTTAGAGGCTGTGTTGTAGGAAAGAGTACAACCATGCACCAAGCGCTGGACCATTGTGAACACCTCTAGATACCATCCGCAGAAGAAACAAAAGGCAATATAGGTCCAGTTTTAAATCTTTGGCAAGTTGAAACCCAATTTTTTCCAGCACCATTTATTAAAGAGGCTGTCTTTTCTCCAGTGAGGGTGTTTGGTTCCTTTGTTGAAGATGAGGTGGCTGAGTGTGTCTGGAGTTGTTTCTGGATCTTCTATGTTCCACTAGTCCATGGATCTGTTTCTTTGCCAGTACCATTCTATTTTAAATCACAGTAGTTTTGTAGTATAGTTTCAAGTTGCAGACTGTGATATCCCCTGTACTGTCTTTGTTGCCTAGAATAAGTAAGAGATTTAAAATATTCTACATTATGATATAGAGTACTTTCTAAAGAACTGCAGACAAACTTTAGCTTTTCTTGTGAGTAGGTCAAATAGCAAAATCTATCTCATTTCTTTAAATTTCAAATTGTTTGTGTGCCAAATTCCTGTGTTAGCATGGAGAGCCTTTGTGCTATATGCACCAGCTTGACAAATTGCTGCTCATTTTCCAAGTTATTTGGCCAACCCATTTCCCATGGTGCGGACAAAGCCTCTATTGCCAGTCATCACCCAGCAGTGCTGCCATCATCTGCCATTTCAGAAAGCCTGGGAGTTTACACAGAACTGTGTACAATTGTTGTCAGAAATAAAAGAGAAAATAAATTCACACGTGAAAATGTCCCTTTATGTCAGCTTCCCTTTCTTTATTGAAAACAGAGCAGGCAGTTAGGATTAGAAGTGAGAAGACTGTCATTGTAAAATTTATGAGCCACATTTTGATAAATATGTGTACATTTCAAATGTCTTATTGATGAAAACAGAACTGAACTCACAGAAAGTAATTTGTATGGTTAGGTGTTTAATAGTAGGAAATCTATAGCAAAGATATAAAGCGCTCTGAGTGTAAATATCTTTTGGCTTTAGGGGTATTTTTTCGTTTACTTCATGTTGGTGAGTATGGATGGGAATCTTATAATTTGGCATCAAATTAGAGCATATTTCAATCTTTTTACCTTTTGAGGGTAATGTACTTTTCTTTGTGTCAGTTCAGGTGATTTTATTATGATGGAGAGCAGATTTGTTTTATTTTTATGAACCCTCTATAGTTTCATGAATTTGGATATTTTAAAAAGTCACATCTTTTATTAAACTGGCTTGGTGTTACTTTGTTGCATATTTTTTCCTTTAATATGATGAAATCCTTCTGCTTTAAGTTCTTTAACTGCTATTTATAGTCTCAATGGGAGATAAGGCCTTGGAGGCTTCAAGTTTCTCTTGTAATTATCTACAATTAAAAAACTGAGCTGTTGATCTCTTGAGATAGAACAATATTCAGAGTTGTTGTATATTACATTTTAATATTCATCTCATATGAACTGCTAAAAATCAGTCTTCAACTTGCAAATGCCTAGGATTTGAAGCACTGTTTATGAGAAATCTGTGTCATATCTGGCAGTTCTCTCTCATACAATAATGACAAATCATTATCAGTTGTGTTATTTTTTGCTTTCTTTAAAAGCAAAATTAAAATTGGTTGTTAGCAAACTTGAGTTTGGATTTCCCTTGCTTTGGCAACTTAACTTTGTGTATCCTTAAACTCTGTGTCTGAAATTTTAAAACTGGTGTTGGTAAAATGAACAAAGAGAGATTGGGTCAGCCCGGAATAATGTAAAGATTCCTTTTTTCATTTGCTTTCTGATCTTATTCATGGTAGACCCAGCCTAACTTTGCAGGCTAGAATGTCATGAGGTTGTTTGATGTTAGGAAAAGAGGATGAAAAGGTAAAATGTCTCTGGTGAGATGGGAACTGGAGATATTAAACTGTCTATGAAGGACACTTCTAGAGATTGCTCAGAGGTTCTCACTTGGACCCAAAAGACCCGGCAAAATTAGGAGAGGTTTGGAACGTGTCACTAACAGTTGTGTGGTGGGGAGAGGGGAGCAAATTGTGGGAAGGGGCAGAACTGAGGAAAACTGTGATCGTCAGGCAATATTCAAGACCAGGAAACACGGAACCCTGGCTCCAGACGACGAGGCGTGGGAAGGGTGGTAAGACTGACAATCTAGTTGCGGGAGGATGGTTCAGAGCAGCATGAGTTAAAAGCATGGGAAATGCAGCTACTGGAGATCTAGGAGGTTACCAAAAACTCAGCCCTGTGATATGAACATTGGTTCGACTTATGGAAAATATTAACCCTAAACTCTGCCAGCCTGAGGCTACAGTGTCTAAAAGCAGGCCTGTCTTTGACATTGCGAAAGAGGAGAAAGTGGAGTGATCAGAGCGATCAGTATTAGCTGCCACTTTCTGCAAGGCCTTATTAATACTTTTTATAAATTTCCACTAAGAAAAAAAGAAGAAAGATTTTAAAACTGAAAGAATCTGTTTTAGCTAGAATGAGAAAGATGTTTCCTTGGTTACAGATCTTTATATGTGGCAGAATTATGGTGAAAACACTTTAGGGAAAATTACTTGATTGCTGGGAGGTGTCAGAATTTTTCAACAAATGTTTGTTGAATAGGCATGGATTGAACGCCTGCTATGTGCACAGCTTCAAACTAAGTGCTCTGGGGGGATATGAAAAATTACCAGCCATCATTTCCCACCCCTAAGGAGTTCATTCTAGAGGTGAAGAGACAAAGCGTACAAAGCAGCAAATTAAATGATAAAGCAAGGTTTAAATATCCAAACAGAATGCCAGGGCACTGTGCAGCGATTCCCCCCTCCTGAGTTCTGGACCAATGGAGAATGTGCCTTGTAGAAGGCACAGAGGGCAATGGATTGCTTTCTTCCTAGTATATAAAGGCTAGATTGAAGTACACACAGCTTGGCACAGACCTAAGTGAGCTGCTGTGCAGTAAAGTCCAGAATTAGACTTATACTCTTAGCCACACAGTGCCTCTGTCCCCATGTAATTGAGAAGAATCAGTCTTTATGGAAGAGCTTGTTTCCAAAATGAAAGCGGAAGAGCTAAGTCTACCATTACAAGCTAATTCTTCCTTGTGTTACCTGGAAGTAAAGCAAATAAGGGCTTGAGAGGCATTGATATTTACTTTCCTTGTTATGGAAGGATTCATTAGTTGTGCGAAGGAAGCATTTTCCACCATCTGTCTCACAAATGCAAGGTCCTGAGTTCAATCCTCAGTACAAAAAAAAAAAAAAAAAAAAAAAAAAAACATCACACTGGCAAAGTGTCCTGGACTTCAGGTGCTAAAGAGCAGAGGGCATTCTGGCCCACAGTGTGCTGGGACACATGCACAAGTGCAAGGGTTTGAGCTGGCTATTCAGGGATGGTAACTTGGTGTGGGTATGGAGAAGACCTGCTGGTGGGGACAGTGTCGGAAAAGCTCTGAGGACGCCTGTGAGCACCACCTGAGGATGATGAGCACAGGCTCTGAAAGAAAAGGTCACAATAGGAAGAACCGTGACAGGGATGCTGCTGGGGGAAAACAATAAGAAGAGGAAAAATGAAAATGCGAATGTGAGGGCTGGATCTGAACTCTCTTCTCCTTTGGTACCTTGGTGTGTTGTTGGCCTCTCTGGACCAACCCCAGCTTCCTCTGCTGCAGAATGAGCAAGGGGAATAGCTATGCTTCTTCTCTGGCTCTGGGAAGCATGGCTGGCTCTGGGAAGCATGGTTAGTACTCCAGGAGGAGCTACCATCAGGCAGGGCCAGAAAGGTAACTACCAGAACACACGTGGGACTTCCCTGGAAGGTACGGCGATGTCGAGGCTTTGATTGGGGAGCAGAGGTTTCCGGGAAGGAGACTGTCTTGCTTCCCTGGACAGTGCTGATGGTGCCTCACATGGTAGCAGCCTTCATAGCACAACATGCAGAAGGAACAAGGAAGTTGGGAGGCTGGCCTAAGACTCTCTTGGAAGTGGCTATAGTGGCATGGACTGGTAATTTCAGTATTCTGGGAGGATGAGGAAGGAGGATTGCAAGTTTAAGCCCAGGGTGGGCAAGTTAGTGAGATCCTATTTCAAAAATAGGAAAAAGGGGGAGGAGAGGGGAGAGACTAAGAATATAGTTCAGTGCAAAGGCCCTGGGTTCAATCCCCAGTGCCACAGAAACAAAACAAACACTAAAGGTGTAGGGAAAAGGGTAGGAGAAAGGTAATAAGGGAAAGGAAACAAATAGGAGAAAATGGAAAAAATGGAAATAAAATGTTTGTACATGGGGAGGGGAGGAGGGGGTGAAGGGAGAGCAGGGCTAAAGGAAAGAAATGAGAACCAAGACCTGTCATGTAGAGGTACAAGATCCCAATAATGAATGGAACTGTACTGTATACCTAAAATGTACCAATAAACTCAATGAGGAAAAACAAAAACAATCTCTAAAAAAACCTGTTGTCCTTCAGTGACCAGATCCAGGTAAGAAGTGCCCAAAGTCAAGAACAGCTCATGCATTGTGGAAAGCTCCTGAGAGTACTGGTAAAGGCTGCCTTGTTATATAGATTCACCTTCCCCAGAGTTACCAATTAAGTTGTCTTATGAGCAGGGAGAATTTTCTTTTGCACCCTCACATTGTTCATTGAGATAACATTTATCACACCTCTTGGCCTTTCTAATAACATTTGGGACAAGGAATATTCAAGGTAGTAAATGACTTTCAACATCTTTCTGTATTCCCTGAATAATCAGTCTTTTATTATTTTTAATCCATGTTGGTGATATTTGTTACATGTTTCAAAGAAGTTGCCTTTTATATAAGCTTTTGAAAAGTATATGTATATCTCAAATGGCTTTCATCCTGAAGAAGGGGGAAATGAGGCTGAGGGTAAGGAAATCTGCCCACAAAACAGTTATCTTCAAATATAACACACTCAATACTGTAATGGTCACTGAACTTTTGATGTGAACTGTTGCCTAATTTAGCTCACCACAGACAAACAATTATTTTTTATCAGCTTAGAAAACATTCACTTATTCATTTGCTATGAAGTATTTATAAGTACTGAGCAGTAAGCTCCATGTTAGGTGTTGAGCATAATACAAAACATCCGGATTTTCTGCCTTCCTGGAGGAGGTTTCAAACAAGGATGAGATGTGTGGGAGAGACAAATGTGAGCAAATCTTGAGATATATAATTAAAGTCCATAAGACTTGCTACACAGAAAAAGTACAAGCTGCTTCAGTGACTTGTAATCCAAGCAACAGTCCATTCCAAGGTATAGGAAGGCAGATCTCTGTCTCCATGCGGTGGTCTCACTGTCTCTAGGGCATAACAGACGTTCTCTGTCCTGTTCCTTTCCTAGAACATCCCACTTCTCCTACTTGCACTCTGTGCACTCAGACTGTCCCTGTGACCTAGCTCTCGTGTTAATTCCTTGTTAGCCAGTAGGAAGTGGTTGCTTTTAGGCAGGGCTGAGGATGCTCCCTAATTCTACTTCCCAGTCAGTTCCCAGCGGTTCTTCTACACAAGAACCTTTTAATTTTTCAAAACTCTGTCAGTGCCTTCATTGCAGCATGACATGACTACAGCCGCACACTCTGCTTCTTCTGCGGCCTCACAGCCGGTCTACTCTGGCACTGACTGCTGCGTCGTTGTTTCCAAGAGTTGGGGCATGCTGAGCACTGTACTGCTGCAGAGCCATTCCCAGAACCCAGAAGCCTTGCGAGGTCCTGTCATTACCTGGCCAATCCCATGCAGGGCTCTCTGGATTTTAGGCGATGCTGTGCAAAGGTGCAATAGAAGTTGGGGCTGGATGCACAGGAACAACTGTAGTCCACTGTAGTCTGGAGACATTGGGGTGGAAGGATCTTCTGTTTTTTACAGACAAGGTCAGAAAGGAGCAAGTGGCTCAGAGGTGGAATGTTGGCCCTTTGTGTTTGGCTGGGTGTTTAGCCAAGTAGAAGGCGTGTCCAAGGCTGTGACAAGAAAGTGTGAGGTTCTGAGGTAAGGGTGGAAACAGTTACTGCAGAGCCCTGATGCTGGGCAAGCTAGCGTGAATTCATCAGGGTTAATAGGACACCTACTGTATCAGAAGATGTTGCTCTGAACAACACTGGGAAGAGGTAGAAAAACTTTGGTCCCCATGGCTGCATACGTATTTGAAGAGAAAACGGTAAGTTTTAATGAATGCTGCAGTTAGTACTCAAGATGGGGAGAATGAATAGAAAAGTTAGGAGGAAGAGGGCAGTGAAGAGTATTCCTTGGAGGAGGGTCCTGGAGTCTACCTTGGGGGAGGAGAGGATGCAGGTGACAGAATGCTGGAGGAGGCTGTTTCCTGGAGGACATCAGCCTAAGTGAAAACTTTGCTCCTCAAACCCTTAAGCAAAGAGTGACCTCTAGGCTTTCAGTGCCACTTGTTTGTACAATTACGTAGCATACTTATATTCAGTACAGCAGCGGTCTCTGCGCAGAGTGTACAGAACCCATGTAAGAGCTGCTCCATCTCCCAGGAGCATGGGCTTCCCTGGTGCTTGTGTGCAGTGGACATTGGGTAGGGCTGCAGGTGCAGCAGGGCAGTGCCGAAGAGGGGAGCACTGAAGGAAGTACTCCTCTTCTGGCTCCTTGTTCACTCTTTCTCAGTAAATCCTTTAACCTCATGGACATTTTGTTTGTTTTTATAGGATCTGTATGTAAAATGGGCTCTGAATGTAAAATAGGATCCATGATGTCTTTTGTATAAGAGTTTGAGAATTTCAAAGCCTCTCTGTCATGCAAACTGGATAGGGATGTGCATGATTGTTAGAAATGCAGACCCAGTACTTAGGATTAGCTAGACCATGATTTCTGGTTAAAATATGCATCTCAAAGAACAAGGATTAGGACTGGGGTTTAACTCAGTGGTTCCATTGCCTGCCTCACAAGCCCAAGGTCCTGAATTTAATCCCTGGTCCAAAAAAAAAGAGGAAGAATTAAAGTGTATATCTACTAAGGGTCATTTTAGAAGTCTACTTTGAATTATCTATAGGTTTAAGAACAAAACTGAGTTTCTTTTGAACTTCTAACAAATCTTTTCCATAATGTAGGTTAAACTTTACAGATAACTGGTTTGAATTTTTGTTGTGTTTTTTGTTGGAGATGAAAAATGAAAGAAAAAATTTGTGGAAAATAGTTAGAGGGGGGTGCTACAGAATATAGCTACGGAGGAAAGGAGGAGGATGATTTAAAAATACAAAAAAAGAAACAACCTGGATAAATGAAGTAAGTTATATGCCTGTAAGGAGTAGCAGAGAGATTTTGGACCAAGGCCAGGAGGTCTCTAGTCCTGTCCTGTTTCATGCCTTTGTTGCCGTATCTGTTTTTTGTTTGTTTGTTTGTTTGTTTTTTTAATGTCAAAGCATCTCTTACTTCTTGAGGATCTTTTTCAATTTTTTGTCAATAAAAATTAAAGCTTTTGCTAACTTACAAATTCATGATTTGAACCTTAAGGGAAAGATAACCTATAGTCATAAAGGAGAATATTATTATTTCTAACATAGAAAGCCTATGCCTTTGTGTCAGAGACTCTGAACTTCAGTCTGGCTTTGTCCAGCTTCTTCAGCAAGCTTCTGTTAGCAATTGGCATTCTGAGCAGCCTACATTTGCAGTGGATATAATTATACCTTACTGTGTGTAATCCATGGAAGAACCATGAATTAAGTGCCTCAGCTGCTTGCATGAAAAGTAGCCCACGTAAATACAAGGCAGCATGAACCTGTTGGGAAATTGCTGGGTTTAGAGAGATGCTGCTTCAAAATCTATTTGAAAATATGCAGGACAGAGGAGAGGGCATTCAAAATCGCATAAGTTATGAAGGAGAAAAAAGAACTAATGAAAAAGAAAGAGAAAGCATAAAGAGTGCTGTAAACATCATAAATGGTCATAATGTTTCATAGAGACAAGAATGTGAATATGAATATATTGCAGTCACATCAGCACATGACATTATTGACTTTCTTTTCCAAGGATACTTAAAAGTTTAAATGATAGAAATTCATAATGCATCTAGCATCTTCACTGTGGAATGGATTTTGCTGTCAGGCATCTTTTTTTAAATGAGTCTGTAGAAACTGTCCTTCCATTTTAATGAGCTCCTAGTCTGCAAGCCCATGAAAGAGGGTGCCAGCAAAAACTGGTAGCGTTAGAGCAGTTAAGTCTTCCTATCTGTCGGGAGGAGTTGTAAACATCGCTTTCCACTCAGTACCAACTTCCAAACAATTCTGAAGAGAGCATATGGCTCCCCTTCTTTGCATTGTATAAAAATAATTTAGTATATGTTATAAGAACAATAAACTAAAATGATATACTCTTTTTTTTTTTTTGGGTGTTTTTGAGATAGGGTCTCACTATGTAGTTGAGACTGACCTGGAACTCACTATGTAGCCCAGGCTTGCCTCGAACTCACAGTGATCCTCCTATTTCAGCCTCCCGAGTGCTGGGATTACAGGTATGCACCACCACACCCTGCTATAAACTCTTGAATGTAACTATTAAGTTATAAAGCCAAATTGTTAGACCCTGTCTCCAGATTCCATGCTCCTGATGTGCCTTTTGGCCTCTCTAGAAATAGTCATATACTTTGACCCAATTGCATAAATACAGACAAATAGCTGTTTTGTATCTTTATACAGAGAGGTAAAATCCAGGTTGTTATTTTAATGCTTCTGAGAGGAAGAATGTACGGAAGACTGATGTCTGTGATGTTCATGTAAGATAACCATTTAATATTACATCTGAAATTTCCATAAAAACCCTTGTTGAAGAACTTTCCTAAGCTACACAACTTGTAAACATTTATAAACAATTATTATTTGTAAAATAATTTATTTTCTCAAATCTGTTTCAGGATTCTTTGACTGTTTATCTAGCTGGGGTTTACACATATATATTTACTTTTGTATTTTCATTCACACCTCTGGAATAAGCAAAGCCTTGCTCCAGTGTTTGCCAACCACTTTTTTCCCTTAGTGTCTTGGTCTGTTCCTGTTAGAATAACAGAATGCCCAAGACTGGGTAATTTATAAAGGACAGAAATTTCTTTTTCACTCTTCTGAAGGCTGAGGGTCCAAGGTAAGGCTCCAGCAGGTTTGGAATCTGGTTAGGGTCCAGGTTTTGCTTCAAATGACACTTTATTGCAGTGGCCTCACACAGTGGAAAGCAGAAGGGCCAAGAGAGTTGTGCTAGCTCCCTCCAGCACTTTTCACAAAGTACTCAGTCCTATGTATGAGGGCTCTGTGCTCATGACTTACCCACCTCCTCTAGGCCCTGCTTCTTAATGCTATCACATTCGGGTGTAAGTTCTGACATAGGCCTTTTAGGGAAACATGTAGAAGATAGTACTGAGCTCCTGTGTCTCTGATATTGCTCACCCAACTCCTTAGGCTATAAGGATCTTCCTGCACCTTCTATGCATTTTAAAATTATAACCTCATGTTGAGTGTGGTGGTGCACACCTGTAATCCCAGCACTCAGGAAGCTGAGGCAGGAGGATCACTGAATTTCAGGCCAGCCTGGGCTGCATAGTGAGTTAGTTCAAGGCCAGTCTGAACTACATAGCAAGACCCTGTCTCAAATATATATATATATACCTCATATAAGATGCAAAATTGATGCATTCTGATATATAAGATGATCACCTTTCTTTCTCTCTTATCACTCAGAATAAATGTAGATCTTTTAGTCACTGGTCTATGGATGACTGATGAAGGGCTCCTTAATTTATTCAATGAAGGTATTTTCCCAATCTGTGAATTTATCAACTAAGTCAACAGTGCTGGTAAATGCTCTATCACTAACATATCGTGTCATCTGGTAACTGTTCCTTTCTCCTTCTGGAACTCCATTTTTTAAATCTATAAACACAGAAGATTTTGTAGAAAGGGCTATGGGTTTATAACTTTGCAACACTGTGTGATTTACAGTGATGGCTTACTAACCCATCCACCATCTTGAATAGGAAGTCCTCAAATTTCAGAGTAACTTCTATCCTTTATCTCACAAACATGATCTATCTTAACTATTTAATTAGCGTATATCACTAATACAGAGTAGTGATTTTTGTTTGGGGGATTGGTACGTGCATACAACATATCTTGATCATTTTCAATCCCTTTGCATCCCTCAACCCCTTTCTCAATTCCTACAGTCTGCTGTTTAGTTTCCTATTATTTTTTTTAGTATTGAGTATTGAACATAGAACCTTGTACCTGCCAGGCAAGCACTGTTCCGTTGATATACCTTTGCACATCCCCAGCCATACATGACTTTATTTGATCTTTGACATACATATGTAAACAGATGTACACATATCGATCTTGTTCTTACAGAGTAATAATGACATTGAACAGGTAACAGAAAAAGGAACACACTCTCTCTCTAGGCCAAGAGCTGCTCACTGATTCTCAAAGGCAGAAAGTTACATCTGGCTCAAGGAACAGTCATTAGCTTGTGATGTCTCCAAGTACATTTTTGGTTGCTCATCAAGTTTCAGGATCCAGGGTTTTTCTCTTCCCCAGGTCTGTCTCTTTTATCATCATCCACTCCCAGGATGTTAGAGAAGGGGCTTGGTGGGCAGGTGAGGTCAATACAGGGGCCAGGGATATGAAGGGAAGCTGTTGATGGCATTGGATGTGTTTATATCCCCAGGTTGCTGTGGAAACATGTACTGTTTAACTGCGTGCCTATCCTCTTTTCTGTGGAAAATTGAGGTGTTCCCAGATCAGCTCCAGGGCAAGGTTATTCCCTTCTTCTATGGATTAACATCTATTCTGGGTCTGCAGGTGACTAGCTGGTTTAGGTGCACCCCTGGCGAGACAGAGACCTAGCTTTCACTTTGTAAATCTTCCTGACACACTGTAAGATCTTTTGTTTCTTCTTTTATCAGCAGATATTTTTTAAACCATAAAATTTGCCTCTTTAAGTAATCTCATCTGCTTTCCCAGCCCTGAGGACCCAAATTGTGTCTGGGAATAGAAAATCTTTAGTAAACTAGCTGAGCCCTTGTGGGAGGAAAGCATGGATTTACCAAAACATGAATGGTAGCTTTTTATTTTTTGTCCTTCTTAAGAGTCAGGACATGCAACTCTGTGATAACAAAGTAAGTGCAGTCAGACAGCTAAGTAATAACTTTCTGATGAGATTATTCATTGGTATTGCACTTTTTAGGCACTTTTTAGGGCAGTGTTAACAATTACCATGCCTTGTTTCTGAAAACTGTTTATTCTGGCTTTTCAGAGACATAGCTATGGGCAGTTTGGGGTGATGGGCAAACTTTGGTCCAAGCCATATGGGGCAGAGCTTCCCTCCCGGCCTCTCACACTGACCTCACTGCTGTGCCTGGGTCTGCCCCGCTCTGAAGGCTCTCCGGGTTGACTTTGGAATGCGAACCCCAAAGCATTTGTTCCTGTTGATTTGTCCCTGACAGCAGACAGAGCCTTGTACTGCCCTCAGTCTTCCTCTTTATATCTTTTGAAGCACCACTTTTTCATGGTACTTTTCTTGTTTTTATAGTGTTCAGATTTGTATTTTTCTGTGTAGAGGGAAGTAATTTTCTCAACACTAATTGCTAATAAATATTGTAATAAATTTTCATGAAGGAGTTCTTGTTTAATAAGTGGACACATAGACAAAAAAGGAGTATGACACCAAGTTTATTTTAACTTTGTGCATTAGTGGAGTGAGCACAGGCTAGGTAGGGGGCTACCCAGCACTTATCAGTTCATTGAACAGTGACAATGTTTTAACAAAACTTGCATTTTATAGAAATATTGGAAAATTGCTGAGAAAAAGAGAGAGATTTTAATGCTTGCACAAGAGGGGTCCTCATAATAAAGACCACATATGCAGTTTATGAGAACACTTGTGTGGGAGAGTCAGGGTACTAAACATCACTAAAGTA
Source organism: Fukomys damarensis (assembly GCF_012274545.1). Lineage (NCBI taxonomy): Eukaryota > Metazoa > Chordata > Mammalia > Rodentia > Bathyergidae > Fukomys > Fukomys damarensis. Next base: position 189,618 of record NW_022900914.1, on the reverse strand, counting down.
AAGTGGCTAAATATAAATTTTCTCCACTTCCATTAACATTTGAAATGCTACTCAGTGGAAATTTACTTATATTTTTAGGAAAAAAGGCAAAGCTCTATTGATTGCTCTGTAACGTGTTCATGCATTCATCATTGGCATTTCAGGTCAGTTGGAGTTCTGAAGTCCAGCGATGCAAGCCATGTGTCAGTTTATTGGGTATGAATGATTTATTTTGTTATCTAAATTCCAAACCTCTAAGATGTTTGTTAGGATATGTCTGTTTTGGAAAATTGTAAGGACATGAACTGCAGGAAAATATTTTATGAATTATTTCAATCATACTTTTTTTGCAGAAATCAACTTTTTTTCAGAATTAAAAATGGATTTCATTTATTAGCTTTCCCCTAATAAGCTAATAAGGGAAAAGAAAAAAATATGAGAAAATGAAAAACTAGAAATGAAGTATTTGTAAAGGCAGATGTTAGGAGGGCAGGTGAAGGGAGGGCAGGGACAAGGGGAAAAAATGAGAACCAAGACCTGTCATGTAAAGGTACAAGATTTCAATAATGAATGTAACTGTACTGTATACTTAAAATGTACCAATAAACTCATGAGGAAAAAAATGGATTTAAGCCAGGTGTGGTGGTGCACACCTGTAATCCCAGCACTTGGGAGGCTGAGGCAAGAGGATTGCTGTGAATTTGAGACCAGCCTGGGCTACATAGTGAGTTCTGAGTCAGTCTCAACTACATAGTGAGACCCTGTCTCAAAAAACAAACAAAAAAAGTAGACTTAATGATTAAATATGCCTCTGGATATACTTCTTATTAGTACAAAATGATTTGCTGACCTAAGCACAGACTTATTGAGCTAAGTAGAACCTTCTACATTCAGTAAAAAGAGGAAAAGGAAACAGTACACAAGGTAAAAGGATGATATCCTCAATCTTCAGGGTGGGAGGGAAACCACTGTTTTGCAAGGAAGAATTAGCGGTTGAGTCTTCAAATAAGTGACATTTAAATCACATGAGCCATTTGTACAAAGTGGCTGGGATTCTGACCAGTGGAGTTGAACGGGGAAGCCACAGCAAGTGAAGGGAGAAAAATAAAACATGAGGCTGAAAGATATGGAGAAAGGTTAAGACTGATGAATGACCAAAACCAGCCAAAACACAGAGCCTAAGGAGAAGGGTGGTGTGAGAGGAAGCTAAAATCATTGGTTTTGGCCTTATTATAATGTGCCTTGAATCAGAGGAACTGGGAATTAATTCAGTAGATAATGAGAGTCATTAAAAGCTTTTGTGCAGACAAGTGATAGGACTTAAGTTTCACATTAGAATTAATTCTGGAAGAGTGGGTAATATATATTGGTGGGGCAGAGAAATAAGGAAGAAAGAGATTAGCTAAAAGGTTATTACAGTTTTTCATTTCATGTAGTAATGGATGAAGTAGCAGGTGTGCGATTGCAAAGGAGATGGTGGATTTATTTCCAAAAGTGAGATGTTTGGGAGTTTTCACTTGACTGGTAAGGAATGAGGTAGGGAGCAAACAAACAAACAAACACATATTCCAACCAATTCAACCTTAGATAACAGGAGGAGATATTGAAGGTCAGAATACTATTTATGAAGTACTACATTCTCCTTGGAGACCTCCTTTCCCATTTGATTTTGATTAATTGGAAAATTTTTCTTTCTTTTTTTTTTTAACTTTCTTCAGTATTTTCATATATTTTGTTCATAACTTTATTATTTATAATGCTTCTCATCTTTCGAATTGTAATTTATGTAATAGTAACTTTGATTGTAAGACTCCATAAAAGCATTCTCAGACTTCTTACAGAATTATTAATGTATATAGATCTGTTCTCCTCATACCTTTGTCAACAGAAGATTATAGTAAGGTGTGAGAAGAGTTAAGTAAGGAGAGAGTTCAGTTAGATACCATGTGTGCTGGCTATAAGTTGTTGTGCTAGGTGTAGATTTAGAGATGAAATAAATGTGCCTACACCGTTAATGAGCAATGGAAGCCATAGACACACAAACAAGTAATTGCTCTCCTTTAAGAAGGTATTGTAAAAAATTATGTGGAGTGCTGTAGGAAGAAAGGAGAGAGTCATAACACAGAGAGAGAAGGGGGCTAAGTCAGGGGAGGCTTCTGAGAGGAATCGATAGCACTGGCTATAGAATAGTTTAAGAAAAAAGTAAACAATATAAATGATATTTAGCTGTTCTATGGTAGAAAGACCCAGTCTAAAGGAAGGAACTAAAGCGGGAGGGATGTGGGAGCAAAACTGAAAAGAAAGAGATGCACATAGGGGGATGGGAGTGGGCATCAAGATGTCTCACGATGTCCTGCAACTGTCGTACTTGCTGTACATTTCTAAGTGCCTTTCTACTTTCAATGAGATGCACGAATGCCCATCACCCTTCTTCGTGCAAATTGAGGGATAAAACTGTGGGTCTGTAAAAGCCCACTTAGGGATGTATTAGCCACTGAATTTTGGTTATGAAATTTTCTGGGCCTCCTATGAAACCTAGAGAAGGAGCAGAATGGAGTAGGGTGGAGGTGTGGACCACCTCTCAGGGTTTAGAATGTGAATTAATTACTACCTTTAAAAATAATAAAGATACCTATTTTAGTAAAAAAGAAAAGCAATTTCTATTTTAGGGTATTGTCTTACAAATAAAAATGGGAATGTTTCAGTGAAATGAAATGGAGGAATGTAAGAGATTTGCTTTGATTTACCTGAAAACCTTGCTCAAAACTTTGAAAAAAAAAAACCCTTTTATAACCTATAAAGCAAAGATTCTGTGTTGAGAAAGAAAATATTTCTTGTTCAATTTCTAGGAAAGTAGAGAAGAAATATTGACAAAATTTCTGAATCACAAAATGTTAGTTGATGTATAACAATTTTTTGAAAAGAGTCAGTCCCAGAAATGATTTCCCTATTTTCAGTTTGGCACCTAGAATCTACTACCTAATGCATAAATAGTCCGATTCTGGAATTAAAGTGTATTTAGTAATAATAAATGGTATATTGTAAAATCCCTAATAAAATAGATTACTTAAAATACAATTTCTGTCAATTTGGTAGTGAGATGAAATTGATCTTAATTTATTAGAGTTTATTGGATTTTATACAGTTATTCATTTAGAATTTTATTTTATTTACAAGGTAATAGATTTTTAAGTTTCTTGATTTAAGACTAGTGTTTCTTCCATCAAAAAGATACAAATGCTCTTCACTGGATTCATGTCTGAGCATCACCAATATTTCCCTCACTTCCCCATTTTTAATGACTCTTCCCTGGAATACATTTCCCCTTTTTAAATAAAGCATCATAAGAAGTGTATTCAGCTTATATGCACAATTCAACAAACGTTTATCAAGCCATATCAGAATGATCACTGTCTAAAAACAGTGTCTTATATTGCCACTTTTGTGATAATGTTCTTGCTTTGCATTGTACTTTTACTATTTATGATTACATTACTGCCTGCAGCTATAGTTTATTTTCCATGCTGTGTGGTAATCCACTGCATGACAATGCCACAACTTCTGCTGATACTATGAACATTCTTCTGCTGATACTACGTAAGTGGTCTCTAGTCTGGGGTATTACGAGAAATGCTGCTTGAACGACCTTCTTCATGGGTTCTGGTGCATGTTCCAAAAAACGAACTCCTTTCCTGATTCCTTGGGTAAGCACAGTGCTTTCCAAACCAGGTCACTTTCTTCAGTGTATTCAGAAACCCAAAGGGAGTGATTCTTACAGTCCCTGCATCCACAGCACAGCACCACCTGGGAAGGCCTTTGGAATGCAGATTCTCAGGGTCCTTCCCAAACCTGTGCAGTCATAAATTCTGAAGGTGGAGCCCAGCAATGCGTGTTTAGGTCCACCTTACAAATAATTCTGATGAATATTAAATACTGGAGTATATATACAAGACAAGAATTGGGTCTTAGGTTGTGTCTGTCTTCAACTTTGCTAGATAAAAATGTTTTATCAAGTAATTATAACAATTTACACCACAACTAGCAGTATGTTAAGTATCTGTATGAAAATTTCAGAACTTGTTCTAAAACACAAGACTTTTGAATCTTGAACATGCTAATAAAATTAAAGTATGTTATTGCTTATATATGGGTACCAATGCATTCTCTTTTTTTTTTTTTTTTTTGTACCAGGGATCAAATTTGAGACCTTGTGCTTACAAGGCTGGCAGGAGCGGCACCACCGAGCTAAATCTCTGGCCCACATTCTTGACTGTGAAAAGCAGATATTCTTGTTTTTTTTCCTAACCCTGGACAGAATTAATTTCTTTACTCACTTTTGCCCATTATCTTATCTTAAATAATTAATTTATAAATATGTGATGCATGCATAGGATACATACTTCAAAAGCTGCAAAAATTCATCTGACACAAGGAAACGAAAGCTCCCTTCATTTTATTTTTCAATCACATACTCACCCTGAGCCCCCAGTGATCAGTTCATCAGTAAGGATTTTAAAAATAGTTTCTCTGTGCGCTTATTCTATGTGCCACCAGGAATAGAGAGGTCCCTATTCTGTCTTTCTGTAGTCCAAACTACTTATCTTTATCATGAAATTTATAGCACATAATTGTTTAAATTTCTGTCTCTCATACTGAAGTGGGAGATATGAGCTGGGTGTGAAAACTGAGTTTATTATGCTCATATTCTTAATGTAGATAGTGCTTGGTACAGTAAAGACAATTAATAAAAATATGATACCAAGATGAATTAAACCCATGCTTTTTTTTTCTTTTGGCTCTAATACAATCTTAAACTTGAATATGCCCTTTTTCACCTGTTCTTTCTTTCCTAGTGTGTCTCCCTGTGGGGAATTTATAGAATGGCATCTCATGAATGTGACTCTGCATAGGCTAATAAATGATAAATAATGAGTGAGCTTTGTTGGCCTTTAGAGCCCAGAGGCCTTTTCTGTCTTTGCTTTCTGAGAGGTTCAAGGGACAGTGCTGCATTCCTGTCTTGAAAGGCGTTTAAATAGTCTAGTTTGCATAACCCATCTATTCATGAGCAAAAAGACACCGATTTGATTAGCTACAATGATTAGTTACAGTTTTGTTTAATCTTTTTACCTAATGAGTTTTCCTTTGTGGCAGCTGGGCTGTAAGTTTCTAGGCATTCTGGGAGTCTGTCTTTTTGGTCTCACTCTTACTGGTTCATTTTGAATCTGACAAGGTCCCATGTTAAGGGCCACACTGTGTTCAGGAAATGATTTTAGCTCTATTTCTCTGAGTTTTACTTGAATGTTGAGAAGTTGTCCTTAAAGTCTGAATTTGTCTAAAGAACCACTCAGCCATTATTTAAAACTGGGGTTTGGTTGGTACTGCGTGTATGGAAGAAAGGTTATTGCCTGGAGCACACTTATTTCCCATGTGTTGCAGAATCACAAGAATGGAAATTTTCCTGCTGAGAGGAGAAGTATGTAGCATGGCCACCACTGATCAGGAACTGCGTTTCGAGCTGGTATGGTTGAAACAGCTCTGATGACTTTTCTCTCCCTTCAGGTTTTTGAATGTACTGAAGACTATTACCTGGCTTGGGTGTGTGTGTCTGTGTGTGTGCGCGTGTGTGTGTGGTGGGGGTGGATAGTGCTTACCCCAAAAGTCAGGAAATCTGAGTTCCTCTCAATTTGGTATGTAAGAAACTGAACTGTGTTTTTAAACAGAATGAAATAGAGCTACATATTGTGTTTTGGAAAACCTTCCAAAGAATGCTGCCAATGATACATGAAGAGTGTGAAACATTCCTTATACCTTAATCTCACGTCTTAAAAAATGGGATTTGTACATGTTGATGCTAGGAGCCAACCTTACTTGGAGATTAGGTGGAATGTGGTACTTCTAGGTAAAGGGAGCGGGATTCAGGGCAAAATTGTAGAGAGAGGTGAAAGTCTTTGCTTTTCATTTTAATTGACAAAAAGTTTTGTCAAGTACTATTATCATTTCTATGAAAAATAAAAGAAAGTGTAAGTGTATGCAAAGTCCAGATGCATGACATGTTTGCCTTATGACCTCAGTCTCAATATCTGAATCAATCAGTGATGATTACTTTGTTTAGCTGCTTCAGCAAAAAGAATCAGAGCACAACAAATGTCCAAAATAAAAGTCCTTTGTAGCTGGTGAGCTCCTTGCTCTTAACTCCCTTTGGTACCGACCGTGCAGGGTCGGTCCATGCAGGGAAGCTCAGTTTTTAAGGGGAAAAACCACACAATAGAATGTCATGCTCATCTTTGAGCAGTCATAAGGATTCAGAAGCAGATTGCAAGTTAGATTAAAATCCAATTTTGGGGATCCAGCAGGAAATTCCTATCCTTATGGTTAGGGCTGCAGCGTAACATGTCCCATCCTTTGTTCTTAACCACAAGACAAGATATGTCCTGTCCTTTGATCGCAACCACAAGGTAAGCTATGTGCTCGTTAATTTATCACTTTGAACAAGTGGTCTGGGCAGGAAAAGGGGTAAAGTTCAGGCTCAGGCTATTGGGGGAGGGGTTGTTTCTGGCAAAAACTTTCCTTTACAATGGAAGGCCTGAGGCATGGCAAAGTGCTCTTGAAGTTAACATCATGTCCTTTTTCCTCACTTCAGTTTTATGAAACTGCTAAGGAAAAGTTACCTCTCATTTCTGAGGCTTTTGTGAGGATCAAATGGAGAAATTATTTTGGTGCATGGTTTTTGAAAAGGTACTTGGCTTGGTATTGTGTGGAGTCCCAAAGGGCCTGATTCTTTAAAATATATGATCTAGTAAGGAAACAAAGACATTCAAACATATGAACATTTAAAGCGACTCTCTTTCCTATATTCTCTTCCCCTAGTGCCAAGCATATATTAATATTATTTCATGTTCTTAAATTCTAGGCAATGTTCCTATATGCTCAATAGAGACAATTATTGCTGGTCTATAATTATCTGCTTTTCAAGGAAGGAAATGACTGAAGAAAGGGGAAAACTCTCAACATTGAGCTGACTGTGAGGGAGGGAGGAATATGTTCATTTTTAAGAAAGAAACAAAACATTATTTGAAGTTATTTTTTTAGACTGCGAAATCTTCCACACTAGCCACTATGTATGATTAGCGAATTTATGTAACCCTGAAACTTAGCACGATAAGTATCTAGAAAACAGTAGGCGCAGTAGGTGTCTATTAAATGTGATTCATCAGTGAATGGTTTGATGTATATTCTTGTTTCTTCAGTTTTAAAGAAGCAATGAAAACAATAGCTAATTGGGATAGTAATTAGCATTTGTTGTCCTACAAATATTAGAGAAGTCACTGAAACAGTGTTATGGAATGAATGTTGTGTCCCTGTCCCCAGCATCCCATTGCACATGCTGAAGCCCCAATCACCAGTGTAATGGTATTTGGTGGTAGAGCTTTGGAAGGTAATTAGGTTGGATGAAGTTGTGAGGATGGTACCTGCATGATGGGCTCTTCTAAGAAGAGCTTGTGCTCTACTCCACTCTCCCCTGCCTTGCCCCCAGATGCAGGCCAGACAGAAGAGAAAGCAGCTATCCGTAATCCAGGAAGAGACCTCACCAAGTACTGAAATGGCCAGTACCATGATCTTGGACTTCTGGCCACCAGAACTGGGGGAAAATACCCAAACTTTGGATTATTTAAGCCACTCAGTCTGTTATTTTGTTGTGACTGTCCAAGCAGACTAAGGCAGATGGGTAAGGATAATATTAATTAAATATCTAAGTGCCAGCAAAGTACTCTGCCCAGATTATTTCATTTAATTCTCATGTGCAATGTGGTGTATATGATTTATTCTACTTTACACAAAAGGAAAACGAGGCAAGTAGAAAGACTAATTGGTTATTAAGTGATAATATCAGGATTATAGTTGAAATTTGTCTGACTTTAAAATTCAGTTCTTTACAATACTGAAACTGCTGGTGATAGTTTAAATGATTTTTTACTTCTAAGTTCTGGATACTTCATATTTAGGTTATTATCAATGACATTACAAACTATAGTGTTCATAAAACTATTGCCACTGGATTTGCATCTTTAAAACTAAAATGCACTGCCTTTGGAATCTTGAACTATTGTTTTAAATGTGCACCAGAGTTGTCATGGAGAGGAAAGTGAGCAGCAGGAAACTGTTTTTGAACTTATTAGGGAAGTCCTACAGTATTTTCTGTATAACTGTTTCTTTTGTCTCTAATTTGAACTCTTTATTGTACTTGCATGATGATATTTTGTTATTACCTGTCACATGTTTAAATGCCAGTGCTGCTTTTAAATTATAGTGACTATCAAATGAATTACAATACTCAATATATATTTACCCCATTATTGTTACAATTTTAGAGAAGTGTTTTATTTTTATGCAGTTATTCTCTACATCAATACGTTACAAAAGGAAACACATAAATGTATTGAAATTACATTATATTTGTATATAATTGAATTCTTGAAAGTAGCTTGTTTTGGGAAAAAAGAATTGATTCTATACTTTTTGTATTATCCTCAAAGAAATCTGTGATTTTCTTTATATAGCTCTTTTATACTTCTTATTGAAGTATTTCTGTAGTATTTTCTCTTAACTATTATACATATATAGAAAATACTGAATTCTGGGCATTTATTTCATAACTGACCTGTTATTAACTGCATTAAATTTTTGTAGATTGATAATAAAATTATCACTAATGATACTAATTGTATTTTCTTATTTTAGTACTGTGTCTCAATAAATGAAAAACAGTGGTGTTAGTAATCATTGTTGTCCTGTAACTGTGAAGGTAGATTTTTGTTATTGTTTATTGGTTTAAAAATAGATATTATTTAACAATCTTTTCCTGACTACAAAACTAACTCACTATTATAACATACAGCAATATGCAAATAATATAAGATGTTTATTCTAAGGGTCTTTTACAATCTCTACCCACAAAGATAATTGGTGTTGATAATTTGGTAATGATTTTAAAGACTTTATGTACAGTTCAATTTTGTTATGTTTTTCCCGCTGTACACTACTTCTAGAATTCAGATTTAGATCGTTTCTACTGCCTGTGGTACTTTTCTTATGTTTTCTTGTAATCAATGCCCACTGCCATCCTGCCCCCTGCAACTATTAGTCTAATTTATGTCTCCAAAATTTTGTGTTTTACTCATCTTTTTAAATTATTGCAGAATGTTATATTATATGGACAAATAAAAAATTTATTTAACCAATCTTCTATCATAAATAATCCCACAAAGAACTTTCTGGCACAAGTACTGTTGCATGCGCCTGAATTTTTCTAGATTAAGTAAGCATATTATGTATTTTTATATAGGTGGAGAATTGCTTTGCAAAAGCCACGCACTTTACATGACCACTGTCAGCACATGAGAGTTTTCTCATGTACTCGGTATCACCAAGAAATATATTCTTTTTATCTTTGCCATTCTAGAAAGTGAAATATGATAAAGTCATGCTTTGGTGCACAGTTTAAGAAAATCATGAATCTTGTCCTGCTACTTAGTACCTATTTGACTTGGGAAAGTAAACATCTTATATTGTTATATGAACTATATCACATTATTATTGTCTGTTCAGATTTTTTTTTTCTGAGACAGCATCTCACTATGTAGCCTAGGCTGGCCTCAAACTCATGGTGATTCTCAGGAGACTGTTGGGTAACATGGGTGTACCACCACACCTGGCTCCTCAGAAAATTTTGTACTGTCTGTTGAGATTTTATATTAGAGCTTCTACAATCTTTTTCAATAGTTATTTTGGTATATAAATGTAGATATAGATTTGGATATAGTGATATAGTTACACTATGTATTATTTTACCCTAATACAATGCTGCCTTTCTAAGCACTGAATAAGTGGTAAAACTATTTAACACTTAATTATTTGAATTTCTGCATATTTAATGCATTTCAGCCCCAAGGGCAAATAATGTAACTTGTTTTTGAAAGTCCAGAATCTACTACATTTTCTGAATACAATAAAATATTAATATGTACTCATTATTTATTGTTTTTGCTTTTGTTTTTTGGTACCGGGAATTGAACTCGGGTCTTTGTGCTTGCAAAGCAGGCAATGGAACCCCTGAGCCAAATACCCAGACACTCATTGATTTATTGATTGAATGGATGAGCACATGAATAAAATATTTGTGGGCATGATGCCGTCTTCCAGATGAGACTGCAGATGACTGCTCGTTGTGTTTGGCATTCACACCAAAATGTTCTAGAAGTACAAACAAGTAATATCTCTGGCATCCTTTTGCCATTTTATGATTGAAGGAAGAATTTTTAATATCTCCAAATTCATTTTGGCAATCTTTGAAAGGCCATTCCTATTTTAAGAAACAGCAAGATATTGGCAGTCGTGTGCAATTTTCTTTCTTCTAAGGGTGCTGCTGTTGCTAGAGAATTTCCTTTGCTTATGAAGCCTCTGGTGAACATTTTTAGCCAAGACCTAGATGAAGCTGTGTTAACAGAAAGAGATTTGTCAACTTTGTTGATGCCACAAGGTTTTCAGACTGGAATCAAAGCAGAACACTAGAGGCCGGAATACTGAGTTGAAACCAGGAAGGTGAACCTTCAAAGTGGGACCTAAGTGCTGCATTAAAGTCTAAATAGTCATCTGCAAAAGTCAGATACACAGCTTGGTAGCACTTCTAACAAAACAACCTCACTTTGATCTGACCACAAGATCAATTGAACCCTAAGGAGCCCATTATTGTTAATGCATGAACCAAGCTTACCTTTATTAATTGGTGCATAGTGAGGTGCTGCTCATTTCTTTTCGGTTGAGAACATAGCTAGAGTATTAGACTTGGTTCTTGATGAAAGTGTTAGAGTCTTAATTGTGTCTATAGAAAAAATAAAAAATTTGAACAAATTCACTGTTTTATTTTTCATTTTGTGATCTATAGCTAAGTACTCTGGTATCCTAGTGAAGTGAATTTTCATAAGTTCAGTGGGACCTGAGAGAGCCTTTGTGAAAATGGGATAATTCTCACTTAATTCTCAGTTTTTCTCCTAAAAGGAAAATAAAGATAACAAAAATAAAGTTATTGGTAGCAACTTTGGCTACTAGTATAATATTTAGAGAGATAATAAGGTACAAAACTTGATAAATCTGATGTCATCCTGACCATTTCAAGGCTCAGAGTCCAAAAGTTTATGGCTAACGGGTTTCAGAGCTCTGGTTTTCTAACCCCAATTTTTATGCTCTGTAACCAGCTACTCTTTGAATATGAAACCGGATGTCCTTTGAGGTAATGAGTATCTTCTAGTCATGGAACGTTGTCTTAGTTACTTCTTTATTGCTGGGTAAAATACCTGACACCTACAACTTAATAAAAGAGAGGTATATTTGGACTCACAGTTTGGTTTGAGTTCATAGCTGTCCAACTCTAACAAAGAAGCAACATGGCAGTGAGCATAGTGGAAGACAGCAGCCTGTGGCATGACGGACAGGAAGCAGAGAGTGCCAAGGGAGGAGCTGTGGAGGAGACATAACCTTCAGGATTGCACCTTCAGTGACCTGCCTCCTCTGACCAGGTGCCAACTCCTAAGAACAAGTCAACTATAAACTCATCAGTGCATTCATCCACTGATAAGTATCACATCCCCATGGTCCAGTCACCTCCCAAAGCCTACTTATGAGCACATGAGGCTTTGGGGGACATCTAGAGATAAGGCATAATAAATGTGATTAGGCAGAGCCTCCACTAAATATGTTTTATTCAGGGATTTTGTAGAATCTATGTCAGAATTAAGTTATTGGGCCAAGTTCTTTGGTAAGAGCACACTACACTTTAAAATGATATTTCCTAAGTCAGTTATTATATGAATCCTGTTCTACAGGCCCTTAGCAGATACTTTTTAAAAACAAGATAATTTCCTTAAATAAGTTTGAGCATCGGAAGTGCTGAGTTAAATCAAGTTTTCCAAGTCTCTTTTGTTTAGGACATCTGAGGTCTTTAGTATCTTTATTTGCTTTAGAATTTCCTAAATGTATTTGACAAACAAAACCTTCTTTTCTTGTAGTACCCACTAATATTTCATAGAATACCATTTGTGAAATACTATGCTACCATCTCCTTCACTTCTAAGAGGCTAAGGCTTAGAAATCAATCCAGATTGTTTTAATAAGAGCCATTGTTCCTGAAGAATGGGGCTAAAAGTATGAAACCAAATTAACTGCAAAAAAGAACTGTGGTATATGGATAATCTGCTTTTTTCCCTTGTATTATTTTACTGGGAAAAAAACATGAATTTGAATAACAACAAAAATTTGCACACAAGATAATAACCAATGCAAAGCAAAGTGTATGATGTCTCTTTTGTCTCTCCCTCCTCAGGAATCCGTGAGAGGGACCAGGGAAGTCTCCACGTGGTACACAAGATAGGAGGGAAACTGAGGGGTGGGAGGTACCAGAGGGCACAGTAATTAGACCAGATGCCCTGTCTGAGTTGATGACATTTTCTACCTAGGGAGCACAGATTGCAGTGAGCCAGACTTCTTGTTAATTTAACAGGACTCCTGGAGATGTGAATTTGAAAGAGTCACTTTCAAGTGGCAGAGTGATTATGAAGGTGAAGTGAAGTTAGGTCCTGTGATGGTTAATTTCAGGTGTTTACTTGATTCAGTAAGCAGTGCCCACAGGTATGGCAAACATTATTTTAGGCATGTCTGTGAAGATATTTCTGTTGAGATTAACACTAATATGGGTAGGCTGAGTAAGGCAGTGTTATCTTTTATGTGGGTGAGCCTTATCCATCAAAACTGGCTCAGAATAAGAACTTCCATGTGATTGCATGAGCTGGGACATTTGTCTTCTCCTGCCTTCAGACTTGAATTATATTACCTATTTTGGGGGGTTTCCAATTGGCTAACTGTAGATCTTGGGATATGTTGGAATTTCTCAGCCTCCATAATTATACAAGCGAATTCCTTATAATATTATCTCCCTCCCGCTCTTCTTTCTTCCCTCTTCTCTCTTCTTTCAATTTTATCTATTATTTATCAATCATTTACCTATCTAACCATCCTACCTTTCAGTTTGGTTTCTCTGAAGAATCTTGGCTAATGCAGGCCCCCTTTGGACACAGTGAATAGAAATTCATTCCAGTTATCACACATCGTTAGATGATTTACATGGTAATGTGCATGTACAGAAGACTGGGAATGCTGAACAATCTGGTCTTGACAGAGCAAGGCTGTACAGAAGATGTTAATGAACTATTAATCCATTCAACTATTTTGGATGCAAATTCAAATCCCCACTTAGAGCTTTAGATATTTACATATTTTATTCTGAATATATTTTTCTGTTCATAGACCTTGATTGCTCTTAGATTTTGCTTAGTTACACCCTTTTATATAATGGGCCTCTACCCCATTGTATCTCTTCAGTGTAGCCTCTAGTCCTCTCATTTGTCGGGATATACAGTAATTCCCCAACTTACAAACATTTGAGTTGCAAACTTTCACTGATATGAATGGACATTGCATTATGAACATTTGTAAATGTGAACAAATTGTGGAAGCAGCTTATGGGTCTGCCAGACAGTGTCACAGCTGTGCTGCCTTGTGCTTACTATAGTGTGATAGTGTGCAGTAGTACAGTACTCAGTCAGAGCCTAGGTTGTCTGGAAGTAATAGGAAAAGCAGTGCTGATGTGGAGGAGACTGCTGTGAAGCACAAAGCAATAATCATGGAAACAAAAATGAAAATAATTTATTTACAGCTGACTGTACCGCCACTTTAGGATAACTGTAAAAGTGAAAATAGTTTACAGTATTTTTGTGAGTCTTTTTTTTAGTGTTTCACATCGTATATTTGTGTCAAAGGTGTATAAGATTGACTTTTTTCAGGCTTACTAACAAATATGACCTAGAAATATTCCTAAATTGGTGATTTACTGTAGCAGTTCATTGCTCCTGAGGAGAAGCATACTGGACCCTGTTCCATATTTTCATGCCAGGCCATATAAAAGTATCACTCATCTTCCTGTGGATTGAGTTTCTATGGTTAGATCTTAAAGATCTACCTTGGATCAACCAGCTAGGACTAGACAGTGGACACTGAGCTTTTCTTCAGTAGGGGTCACGTGGAGGCAGCTTCCCTTAGAAGAACTCTGGTGTGGCCTGAACTATAATTGTATCGTGGCTGTCATAAACTTTGTACACACGGGCAGGGACAGAGGGAAATGCAGGCATTGAATGGTAGCTAGTGCTAACGTGTCCTGTTTTACATTTTAAGGTGTTAAGAGATATGCCTGGTTCTGGTTCTTCATTCCATTTTTTATCCTAAATGATCAGAAAATAACTTAAAAGGGCTCAGACAGGTAAAATTATAGAAACAACCTACCCTAAATATCAAAGTAACATTTAATAAATTAATAAATGTCTATACATATTATGCTTGCGTATTTAAAACATGCACTTTTCTTTTACTGCTATGCTCAATTTTCCACACCCCAAAAATTCATGCCAGATTTTTCATTCCTTGAGAAGGGTACCCAGTCTACCGTTGCTTACTGGTCGCTTTTCTGCTGCCCCCCACCAGTGCCTACATACTACAGTAGAGCTCTCAGGGGGAAGGGACCACACACACACTTTTCCCCCACTCCATATTTCATCCTGCTCTTCCAGCTTTCTCAGTCACGCACAGAGTGGGCAGTGACTGGGTGCCCCAGAGGCTCTCCTGGAACTTCAGGACTAACTGGCAAGTTCCACCATAAACTGACACCATGCAAGACACCGTTGCTCTAAGGATCTTCTCCCAGATTCACTACCATTTTTTAGCTCAATCAACTGGAAGTCTTGTTTAAATAATTTCAATATCAGTAATGCTTGCTTTTTCATGAGGAAGGTATGGTTCAGGCAGCAATAAGTGTATAAAACACTCTGCCATGGCCTCCTCCATAGAACAGAGCTTCTCTTTATGCCTGCTAGCCAATACACCGGGCTAGGGTTCCCAATAGCTCACCTACCTGTTTGCACTATGAAAAGAAAATGTATGACACAGGACTCTGTGTCATTGACAAATGTTATTTAAGAGACCATCCTCTATTTGTAGAGGCAGTTCAAATAATTGTATTTATGAATGTTTCCTGTGTGTCTGAAACAGGTCCTCAGTTATCTAATTGTAGTGATAGCTTACATTTATTGGCTATGTTCCGTATGCAAGTTGTTGAGTTTCATATACATTTTTAAACCTTAACTTTTAAAAAAATTAAGTTTATTGGTACATTTTAGGTATACAGTACAGTTATATTCATCATTGGGATCTTGTACCTTTATATGACTTATCTTGGTTCTTACTTTTCCCCATTGCCCAGCCCTTCCTTCACCCCCTCCACCCTTCCCTGTTTACAAAAACATAGTTTCCATGTTTTCCCTTTTCACATATTTTTTTCTTTTCCCTTTTGCCCTTTCCCCTATCTGTCTCACTTCCTCTACTCTTCTAGACCCTTTCACAATATCAATTTTACATTTTGACCATTATTTATACTTTTATTTTTCATACCAGAGAAACCATTCAGTATTTATACATGTGTGTCTTATTAATTTCACTTGAGTGTGGCCTCAGTGAGCATCCACTTGGTTATAAATATCTGTAGTTTCTCATTCTCTATGACTGAGTAGTATGCCATTTTATTAAAACAACAACAGCAGCAGCAGTGGCAGAAAAAAAAAACAAAAATATCTCCTTTATCCAGTCTCCAGTGGGCTGTTTCCAAATTTTAGGATTACAAACTGTGCCGCAGTAAACATGGGTAAGCATATACCACTGTGGTATGATTCTTTTCCTTCTTTTGGGAAGATACCCAGCAAATGAATAGCTGAGTCAAATTGGACTTCTATTCCTAGTTTTTTGAGGTATCTCCATATTGATTTCCACAGTGGTTGCAACAGTCTGCGCTCCTAGCAACAAGGAAGAAGGGTTTCTATCCCCCCACAACCCCAACATTTGTTATTGGTTGATTTCTGGATAGCAGCCATTCTTTCTGAGGTGAGATGGAACCTCAGTGCTGTTTTCAGCTGCATCTCTTGAATGACCAATGATGTTGAATATTTTTTCCTATGTTTACTTGCTGCTTCTACTTTGAGAAATGTCTTCATTTTAGATGCCCATTTTTGAATCAGATCTTTATAATTGGGGTGTTCTGATTTTTTTTTGAGTTCTTTACATATTCTGGATAGTAGACCTTTGTATGAGGAACAGCTGGTAAAAATTCTTTCCCACATTGTGGGTTATCTCTTATCTCTGCTTGTGATTTATCTGACAGAGCAGAAACTCTTTAAAAGATGAGATCCTAATTTTGATTCTTTGTGCTAGTTCCCATGCTACTGAGGATTTGTTCATAAACTCTTCTCCTATGCCAGTATGTTCAAGAGTTCTGCCTAATTTATCTTCCAGCAAGTTTAGTATTTCTGTTTTAATATTTATATCTTTAATTCACTTGGATTTTAGTTTGCTACATGGTGAAAGATATGGGTCTAGTTTTAATCTTTGGCAAGTTGAAATCCAGTTTTCCAACACCATTTATTAAAGGGTCTATCTTTCCTCCAGTGAGGATGGTTGGCTCTTTTTGTCAAGGATGAGGTAGCTGAGTATGTCAAGAGTTGTTTCTGCATCATCTAATCTGTTCCTCTGATTCTTAGGTCTGTTTCTTTGCCAATACCATGCTGTGGTATAGTATCATCTTGGGGATTGTGTTACTCTCTTCCATATCTCTGTTGCCTAGAATGGCTTTTGTTATTCTGGGTCTCTTCTGATTCTAAATGAATTTCTGGATTGTTTTCTCTAGTTCTGTGAAATATACTATTGGGATTTCAATAGGGATTGCATTGAGGCTGTATAGCAGTTTTGGAAATATGTCCATTTACACTATATTGTTTCTTCCTACACAAGAACAAAGGATGTCTTTCCACTTCAATCTCTTTTTTCAGAGTGTTGTAGTTCTCAATGTACAGGTCTTTTGTTCCCTGTGTTATATTGACTCCTAGATGTTTCATTTTTTTGGATACTATTTTGAAAGGGATTATTTCCCTAATTTCTCCCTTAGTGAGTCTGTTATTTGTGTACAAGAAGACTATTGATTTTTGAGTGTTTACCTTGTATCCAGCTACTTTACAGCATCTGTCAATTAAAACCAGAAATCTTTCTGCTGAGTTTTTTCAGTCATCTATGTAGAATATTATATCATCAGCAAATAATGATGTTTAACTTCTTCCTTTCTTATCTTTATTGCTTTCATTTATTTCATTTATCATATTGTTATGGCTAATGTTTCAAAACTATTTTGAGAAGGAGTGGTAATAGTGGACAACCTTGCCCTGTTCTTGATTTTAACATGAAGGTTTTCAGGTTTTGACCATTTAGTATGATGTTGTCTATTGGTTTTTCATAGATAGCCTTTATCAAGTTGAGTTATGCAGCGTTTTTATCAGGAATGGGTATTGAATTTTGTTGAATGCTTTTTCTGCATGTATTGAGATGATCATATGGTTTTGTCCTTGACTCTATTAATATAGTGTATTACATTTATTGATTTACATATATTGAGCAATCCTTGCATCTCTGGGATAAATCCCACTTGATCAGGGTGTATGATCTTCTTGATGACCTTCTGTACTCTGTTGCCAGTAACTTATTGAGGATTTTTGCATCTATGTTCATTTGGGAGATTGGCCTGTAGTTTTCTTTTTTGGTTGGGTCTTTAACTGGTTTTGAAATCAAAGGAACACTTGATTCCAGGAATAATTTGAAAGTATCGCTTCCCTTTCAATTTCAATGAAAAGTTTAGAGTAATGGCAATAGTTCTTTTCTAAATGTCTTGTAGAATTCAGCAGTGAACTCATCAGGATCTGGGCTTTTCCTTGTTGGTAAATTTTTAATTACTTTTTCAATTTCACTGATTATAATTGGGGTGTTTAGAATTTTTGTATCTTTTTCGTTCAACTGTGGTAATTCATATGTATCTAGAAATCTGTCCATTTCTTCTGTGTTCTCCATTTTGTAAGAGTACAGGTTCTTGAAGTAAGTATGGATGATCCTCTGGATTTCTGCTGGATCTGTTGTGACTTCTCCATTTTCATTCCTAATTGTATAAATTTGAGCCTTTTCTTTCCTTTTATTGGCTAAGGGTTTATCAATTTTATTTATTCTTTCAAATAAACAAGTCTTTGATTCATTGATTGTTGTTGTTGTTGTTTTGGTGCCAGGGATCAAACTTGGGACCTTGTACTTACAAGGCAGGTGGCAGAACCACTGAGCCAAATCCCCGGCCCTGATTCGGTGATTTTTTTTTTTTGTATCATTCTCTTAGACTCCATTGCATTCATTTCTGCTCTGATTTTTATAATTTCCTCCCTTGTATGAGCTTTGAGTTTCTCTTGCTCTTCTTTTTTTAGGAGCTTAAGATTCACTAGTAGGTTGTTTATTTGAGCTTGCTGGTTTCCTTGTGTGGGCATTCATTGCTATGAATATCACACATAAAACTGCTTTTTTGTATCCCATAGATTGTATGTTCTACTGGCATTATCATTAAATTGTAAAAGCTATCTAATTTCTTCTTTAATTTCTTCTGTTGTTCCAGAGAGTATTATTCAATTTCCATGTGTTTGTGAAGTTCTTATGGTTTCTTATGCTATTTACCACCAGTTTAATTGAACTATAGTCTGATAATATACATGGGATAACTTCAATTCCCTTGCATTTAATTAAACATTCTTTTCTTTTCTTTTCTCATTGAGTTTAATGGTACATTTTAGGTATACAGGATAGTTACATTTATCATTGGGACCTTGTACCTTTACATGACAGGTCTTGGTTCTCATTTTTACCCCTTACCCCTGCCCTCCCTTCACCTCCTCCACTCTTCCCTATTTACAAGGACTTTGTTTTAAACATATTCTATGAGCTACTATGTGGTCTCTGGAGAATGACCTGTGTGCAGCTGAAAATAGTGTATATTCTGATTTTGTGGTGTGGAATATTCAGTAGATATCTATTAAGTCCATTTGCTCGAAAGCTTAGTTCTTTTCTAGTATTTTGTTGTTGATTTTTTGTCTAGATGATCTGTCTATTTGTGACAGTGGGGTAATGAGGCCCCCCATTGCAATTGTGTTAGTGCTTATTTGGTTTCTCATGTCCCTTAATATTTGTTTTGTATAGTTGGGGCATTAGTGTTTGGTTCACATATATTTTTGATTTTCATCTCTTCCTGTTGAATTGTTCCCTTCAATGTGGTGACCTTCTTTGTCTCTCTTAATTAGTTTTAGTTTGAAATTTAATTTGTCTGCAAATAAAATAGCTACCCCTGGTTTTTTCTAGGTTTCTATAATATGGAGAACTGTTTTCCATCTTTTTACTTTCAGTCTATGAGTTTCTTTTTGAACTAGGTGTGTTTCTTGTATATAAAATATTATTGGAAATTGCTTCTTAATCCTTTCTGCCAGTATATTTCGATTGGTGAATTGAGGCCATTGACATTGATGGTTATAACTGATATGTAATTGACTTATCATTGTCATATTATTTTCCTGTTGCTGGCTCTTTTTATCCCCCCTCATCCCTTTAAGTTCTTGCCTATTAGATTTACTCTGTTGGGCCTCATGGAGTTATGATCTTCATTGTGTTTTTCTAAGATATTTACAAAATTCTTTGGTGTGCTGCTTTGGTATTCATAAAGTTTCTCAGGTGTTCTTTGTCATGAAAATATCTTATTTCTCCATCAATTTTGAAAGATAGTTTTGCACCATACATCAACCTAGGTTGGAAGTTGTTTAACTTTTAACAATAAAACAAGGTAATTGATATTTTTCCTCTTATATAAATTAAGTCAAATTCAAGAAGGTCAAATGAGTTGACAGAGGACATGGAACTAGAACTCACATTTTGCTCTTCACAACTCCACATTCAGCATTCTTTCCATTTTATGCTGTGCTTACAACTTCATAGAATGGGGACTCTCTTAGGCCCACATAGAAAAACTGGGTTTGTAGTGGATACTGGAGAAACTCAAGGGGTGTTGCCTTGTCTTCTGCAGTTTCATCTTGTTTTTGTCTAGCTAATAATCTCTGGGTGGCTAGTCCCAAAGTAGAGGGTTGCTCCCTTGATTTGTCAATATCTGCCACCTCTACTAAGTAGTGCCTTTAGTCGCAGACCCTCTCATGTGTCCTTGCCCAGTTATGGGAGGCTAGTCTCCTGGTCAAGTGTCTCTGAGCCAGGCCTGTGGGTTGGTCAGCTCTAACTAAAGGGAGTATTGGCCATAAGAGACCTGGGTCTGGTCAGGGAAGCTACGCTGTCTCATATAAGTGTCCAATGAAGAAAAGTATCAGCACAGTTTCAGGTGTGCTCAAAACAAAAGAATCTGAGCTGTTACAGCAGATAAATTACTATCCCCACTAGCAAACATATCTATGTCACATATCAGGTAGAAACACAAATGATACAGCACTCTTCAGAGCTGTCTTAGATTCATATTTTGGCTAAATTACCATAAAGTCTGCTGTGAAACACGGAAGACAGATGCTTTAGAAATACTATCCCCCATCATTACTTTTAAGATTAAGCTCCAAGCCAATATTCACTACAGTCAAACAAAATCTCAATCAGATTTTGTACAAACAGCAGTCAAACCATGTACAGATTAAGCGATCAAATTAAAAGGCCAATTGCAGCTGGCCTCATATTGGCCTCCTGAACAGATAGCAAGTGCTCTCTTTCAGGACCTGATTGGAGCCAAAGAGGTGGATGTTTCCAGGTGGCTGCAGCATCAGGAGGGTGCCCAAGACTAGGGCTTTGAATTCCAGGCAGTTTATTCATGGGCAGCCTTGATCTCTTCCTACTCAGTTTCCAGAAGTACCTAGGACAGTGATGGCAAACCTATGGCACACATGTTATTAGTTTTATTTAAGACAAAAGATGTTAATGAATGAGTTTTTGTTTTTTCTGAACTAAAACCTTAGTATTCAGGTTTAATTGCAAGGTTGGCACTTTGCAAAAAATAAGTGGGTTTGGGCTGCAATTTGGGCACTCATTTCTAAAAGGTTCATCACCACTGCCCCATAAAACTACAAACTCTCAATAAGGAAAATGATGGATTTGCAACTGATCTAGGAGAGAACATTTCTGAAATGTGTGCTTAGGGGCACGGGGCAACTTTTAAACCTTGATTCTTTCCTTCTGGATTCAATAAAAGACAAAAATGAATGCTCAGTGTTATTTCCACCCCCACCCCTGCCCCGTGTCCCTGTATATCCTTCTCCTCATTCCCTGTGTTTTTTCGCCCATGTAATGCCCCAGTATGTTCCCAAGCCTACCCATAGTGCTCAGACCTCTGGTATCCACTCATGTTTTCTTCCACCTCAAAAAAATGCCTTCTTTGAAATCATAGAATCAACTACTCATTAATTCTCAATGGCAGAATGTAAAGTAAATATACATGTCAGGGAAGAGGTTGAGAAAGAAAATGACTCAGTGTCTCATTCTGCCTTGTGTTGCAATAACAGAGTACTTAAAACTGGGCAATATGTAATGGAGAGACTTGCAATTCTGGAGGTTGAGAAGCCCAAGGCCAAGTCCCCAGCTCCTGGCAAAGTCTTTTCTGCTGTGTTGTCATATGGCAGAAAGTGGAAGAGCAAGAGCGAACCAGAACAAGCCCATTTCTGTGAGATCTTCCTACAAGGACACTGATCTGTTCAGAAGAGCAAAGCTCTCAGTCCTACGCCCTCACCTTAGGCCTCATGGTTCAGCATTGTCCCGTGAATTCTGGAGGACACATTCAAATTGTAGCCTTTAAGTAATATTTGACTTTTTTCATTTTGTCTTTTCCTATACAACTGTTATCCTTTCAAGGATACACACAGCTTTTTAGCATCTTTTGGCTCTTCTGGACCTTGTGAGTAACTAATCTTTAATTGCCTTCAGTATATTCTAGATATTAAAATAGTATTAGTGTTTTTTCTTCTTCTTTTTCTGTGATCAGGCCATGTTTCCTTTTTAATATGTGCAGCTTGCATTCAGCTTAAATAGGGAGGAATTCCAGATGTCCACAAATGCCATCTGCATCCACTACAAGGATCTTTTTCCAATTGGGTGACTTGAATTCCCTGATTCCTCTTTTATCTCATTTGACTACAGGCAAGTGGTCCTCAGCCTGGCAGCACATTACCATCCCCTGGGGTGTTTAACAATACTGAATCCACTTCCTTCCCAAATTTGTGTTTAATAGTAAGAGTGGGGTTCTTAAATTCTTAAAACGTATCCTGTAGGATTTCAATGTGAACTAACTGATCTTTGGCATTTCTTACACCCCTATAGTTCGTAGGTAACAATATCCTGAATTCTTTGTTCTCAGAAGATGTTTGATGTATTAGCTTTTTGTTTTGTTTTGTTTTCATTCATTAGGCTGCTCTCTTCTCACTAGCTTTGCCTCTCTGCCAAAGAATCCCTTATAATTTACGCGGGAAAGCAGGATGCAGTGAAGTTAGCCCAGCTACCAAATTCTCTGTGAAGGTGCTCTAGTATCACTGTCATCAAGGCAATCTGTTGACTTAGAGAAAAACAGCAACAATTATATGACACTGTTAATATCAAGCAAAACAGCTATAGTAATTTTCTTTTTCTTTTTCTTTTCTTTTCTTTTTTTTTGTGAGAGTCGTACTAAGTAGTCCAGGCCTATTTTGAAACTATGTAGCCCAGGTTGGCCTCAAACTCATAATGATCCTCTTACCATAGCTTCCTAAATCCTGAGATTATAGGCGTGTGCCACTATACCTGGCTTACTTTCACTTTTTAAAAAAGAAACATTATTTCTTATCAGAACCTTACAAATGCATTTAAATATGTAGATGCAGGGTAGATTCTGAAAAGTGTCATATCTCTAGAACTATAGATAGTATTTTTATAGATATCTGTTGTATCTCCAAGGGATTTCTAGTCCAACACTTACTCATTTGTATCCGGCCTTACTGGGTAGACATCTCTTGCAAAGCATGAGGCAAAGCATGAGGGATGCATTTGTCTGAGGTAAAGAAACAACAGTATCATTCGTCATGCTGTTGTTTGCTGCCAGCTTTCTCTCCTCAACAACCAATGATAGATCTGCACAAGGGGATAACATCAAAGGTTTGACTGGCCTCAAATTTGTCTCTCCTCAAAGAGATGCCTTGTGTGTTTGAAGTAAGAATTAAGTCTGTGGAAAGAGAAGCATGGGTCTGGATTTGGGACTCAGAAAAATGGTGGGTGAAGCTTTTCTTCTATGCATTTAAACTCTCTACTT
This sequence comes from Fukomys damarensis, assembly GCF_012274545.1. Taxonomy (NCBI): domain Eukaryota; kingdom Metazoa; phylum Chordata; class Mammalia; order Rodentia; family Bathyergidae; genus Fukomys; species Fukomys damarensis. Next base: position 166,325 of record NW_022900914.1, on the reverse strand, counting down.
ATAAAATATCCAGTAGCAACTTTACTTTGATTTTTTTGTTTTGTTAAAACAGTGACAATTAAAGAGAGAACATTACTGCAATTAAATAACTGAATAAAATAGTGAACAGATGCACACTGGCTGCTGTGGACAGCCATTCTCATTTATAATGGTGATCACGGCAACTCCATCTGGACCATTTTTGTATTATTTCATCCAAATTGGTTTCTCTTTTTGAGATGTCTCTTCAAGAATTTCCATGCCATTAAGGCTACTGCTTTCAACACAACAGGGGTGGAATAAAAAACTGTTCACATCATGACTGATTAAGACGTCTTTGTAGACATCCCACGCCTGTCAGGAAGGATCATTGTGGGTAGTTGCCTTGTCTCTGCCTTTTCTCTGTTGGTAGAGCATAACCTGACTAACATACTGCCCTGATATGAGGGTATCCTTTTGTATGCAATATTCGGTAAGATTCATAATCAAAGCCTCAACTTCTATATGCCTGATTGCCCAAAAGCAGAGCTGGGATAGAGGTTTCTGTAGTGACCTCACTGGCATGTTTTCTCTCAACATGAGGAGTGTTCTGATGTTGAGCAGGTACCACTGGCTATGACAACTTCCTTTTGTTTTAGAGAAGATGATGTAATATCTAATCATTTGGCCTTAGACTCTTAAGAACTGTGAAAGGCAGAATGTACTGGACCTCTAATTGGGTAGAAGGCCTAATTATTGGTCTGAAGTGTTCTGGCTTGGTTTGCTTACCTTTCTCTTTGTTTTGTTTTGTTTGCTTGTTTTTCTAAGCATGGTAAAAAATCAGAAGAAATTTTTTCCTCTTTTCCCTAAGATACACAATATCTATCTTTTCTTTTTTGTGACTAGGTTTGTGTTTAAGAGACCATATTGTCTTTCTCTTGGTATTTTTATTGCCCAGTTGACTATATTTGACAACCAGTAGCCATTTATGTGTTATACTTATTGAAAGAAAAGCTATGGACTTTTTTATATATTCTAGATATCAGTCCTCTGCAGAATCGCTGGTAAATTTTTTTTCTATTCTGTAGGTTGTCTCTTTGCTTGGTTGATTATTCCCTTTTCTGGGAACAAAAAATACTTTTCAGGTTTTTAATTTGATATAATTTCATCTGTTGATTTTTGCTGTTATTTCTTGTGCAATTGGAATTCTGTTCAGAAAGTCCTTGTCTACACTTACCAATTCAAAAGTTTGACCTATTTTATCTTCCAGCAGAATAAATGTTTCTGTTTTAATATTCAGATCTTTGATCTATTTTGATTTTAGTTTAGGACATGATGAGAGATGCAGATCTAGTTTCAATCTTCTGTATATGGAAGCTAGTTTTTCCACTACTGCTTGTTCCAATGTATGTTTCCTCTAGTGTATGTTTTTGACCTGTTTGTCAAAGACTGAATAGCAGAATGTGTCTGGGGTTGTTTTTGTATTCTCCATCCTCTTCCATTGGACCAAATGTCTGCTTTTGTGCCAATACCATGCTGTTTTTATCTCTGTAGATTTGTAGTGTAATTTAAAGACAGGTGTGGTGATGCCTCCTGCTTTGCCCTTGTTGTCCAGGACTGTTTTCATTACTCTGGTTATCTTCTGGTTCCACATGAATGTTAGTTTTGTTTTTTCTAATTTTGTGATATATGCTGTAGGTATTTTAATTGGAATTACATTTAATATATATACTAGCTTTAGATGTGTGGCCATTTTGACAGCATTTGCTTGGCTTATCCAGGAATAGGGGACATCTTTCTATCTTCTAATTTTCTTGAAAATCTCCTTTTTCAGCATACTGTAGTTTGCATTGTAGTTGTTATCACTTCCTTGGTTAGGTTAATTCTTAGATATGTAGTTTATCTTCATGCAATTGTGAGTGATACTATTTTCCTAATTTTTTTCTCAGTGAGTTCATTATTTGTATATACTGTTGATTTTTATGTGTTGATTGTTTCCTGATATATTGCTGAAATTAGTTATTAATTCTAAGGGTCTTTTTGTGGAATTTTTTGAGTATTCTATGTAGAGGACCACCTCATCTACAGATAACAATAATTTAATTGTTTTTTATTTATTTATTTTTTTTGTATGGGGAATCAGACTTGGAACTTTGTGCTTGAGAGGGAGGTGACAGAACCCTGGCCCTGACTCTTCTTTTCATATATGTATCCTTTTTATTTCTTTCTTTTTCCTGTTTTTTCTGGCTAATGTTTCAAGTACTATGTTGAACAGAAGTGGTGGTAGTGGGACAACCTTGTGTTGTTTCTAATTTTAGAGGGAAAGCCTTCAGTTTTCCCCATTCAATATGGTATTGATCAGGGCCAGGGATTTAGCTCAGTGGTTCTGCTGCCTGCTTGACAAGTGCAAGGACCTGAGTTTGACCCCTGGTACCAAAAAAAAAAAAAAAAAAAAAAAAAAAAAAAAAAAATATTGATCATTGGTTTGTCATAAATTGGTTTTATAATGTTCAGATAAGGTCCTTCTATACCTATTTCCTTCAGGGTTTTTGTGATGAAGGGGTGTTGGATTTTGTCAAAAGCTTTCTACATCTATCAATAAAATTACATGGCTTTTGTCCTTGCTTCTGTTTATGTGGTATATTACATTTATTGATTTGTTTAGGTTGAACCATTTATGTTTATGTTGAATTATCCTTTCAACTTATGCAGTCATGGAGCATGATCCTTTTCCTGATGTGTTACATTCTATTTGCTAATATCTTATGGAGGATTTTTGCATCTATGTTCTTTAAGGTGATTTCCTCTTTTTGGGTCTTTGTCTGGTTTGGGGATTATAGTGATGCTGGCTTCCAGAAATGAGTTTGGCAGCACACCTTTCTTTTCATTTTCATTGAAGAGTTTGAGGAGTATCGGTGATATAACATCTTTAAAGCTTTTGTAGAATTCAGCAGTGAATCCATCAGGTCCTAGGGGTTTTTTGTTTTGTTTTTTTTTAAGTTGGTAGGATGTTTTTAAAATTACTGCCTCAATTTCATAAATTCTTATTGAATTGTTTATAATTTTTATGTCTTCATGGTTTAGTTTTGGTAACTTTATGAGTCTATTTCTTCAAGATTTTCCAATTTGTTGGAATACAATTTTTTATAGTAGCTCCTTTATTTTCAGTAGTGTTTAATCTGATTTTGCCTTTTTCTTTTCTAATTGTATTTATGTGAGTCTTTTCTTTATTTTTGCAAGTTTGGCTGTTTATTCTTTCCAGGAATAATCTCTTTGATTCACTGATTTTTTTTATTGTTTTTTAATCTCAATTTTAATAATTTCTGCTTGAATCTGTGTGCATTTCCTCCTTAAATTAAGTTTGAATTTTGAATGTTGTTATTTTTTGGGTATCTTGAGGTTGGTTCATCATTAGGTTATTTACTTGGACTCACTCTGTTTTTCTAATGTGAGCATGATTGCAATAAAATTTCCTCTTAGGACTGCAATCATTGTGTCCTATAGATTCTGATGTGTTTTCACAATACTGTCACTTCTAGAATTTGTTGATTTCTTCTGGGTGTTTGTGAGTGTGTCATTAAGTGTCTAAGTGTTTATAAATTTTCTGTGATTTCTTTTGTGATTGATTTCTAGTTTCAATGTACAATGGTCTCATAAAGATGGAATGATTTTGATTCTTTTATATTTATTTAAGAAGACTTTGTGGACTAGTTTGTGGTCTGTTTCTGAATAAGTTCTGTGTGCTGCTGAGATGAATGTCTATTCTGTTGTAGTAGGATAAAATACTTGATAGATCTTTGTAAGTCTATTCACAGCCCTGATATTTCTTTATTAATTTTTTTTTTGTTTAGTTGATTTGACTCTCTGTGAAAGTAGGGGATGAGTTCACTCAATATAATTGTGCTGGTGTTTATTTTACCTTTTATGTCCAGCAGTATTTATTTTATGAAAAGAGGTTCTCCAGTATTTGATGCATATATAATTACAAATGTTATCTCTTCCTGTTGGATTGTTCCCTTAACTAGTATGTAGTTACCTTATTTTCTCCTCTGATCTTGAGGTTTTCTTTGTCTGAGAGTAAAACTGCTACCTCTGCTTCTTTTTCAAGGTGTTGGTGAATGAAATATTGTTTTCTAGCTTTTGTTTTTTAGTCTATGAATATCTTTTTAGATTAGATGATTTTTTGGAATGCAGCAAATTGTAAAATTCTGTTTTTTAATTCAGTCTTCCAATCTATGTCTTTTAATTGGGGAATTGAGGCTATTAACCTTGAGAGTTATTTCTGAAAGGTATTAATTTATTTCTAACTTTGTGTTCTTTTTTAGTTGATGATGCACTTTTTTCTTTGTATGTATTCACCCTGCTTGATGTATTCATTCCATCTGGGTTTTTGGCTGCGTTGGATTCATTGTCTGTACAAGATATTAATGAGAATTTTCTAGAGTACTAGTTCGCTGTTCATATATCTCTTGAGTTCCTCCTCTTCCTCCTCCCCTTCCTCCTCCCTCCCCCCTCCTCCTCCTTTGCCTTCTTCTTCTTGGAAAGTCCTTATTTCTCCATCTATTTTGAAAGAAAATTTTTCCAAATAAGTTAATCTGGGTCAAGAATTGTTTACTTTTAGGGCTTGAAATACTTCATTCCAGGCTCACCTGGCTTTTAAAGCTTATAATCTTAATGAATATTTCCTTTATATGTAATTTGTTGCTTTTCTCTGACAGCTTTTAAGATTTTTTTTTTAATATGTGAGGTTTTTGACTAGAATGTGTCATGGAGGGTTTTTTTAAAAATCATAGTTGGTTGTTATTCTATAAGCCTCATTTATCTGTATGTTGAACTCTTTCTTCATACTTGGGAGATCTTCCATTGTGATTTTGTAAACAAAATTTTTATTCCATGAGTGCTATCTTTTAGTTTTCCTTTAACTCTACTAACCTTATGTTGGTCTTCTTAGTGTCATCTAGTAGCTGTTTGCTGAATTTTTCTTGTTCTCATATTGTCTTTAATGCTTCTCTGATTAATTCATTATAGCTTACCATTTTTTCCTGAGTTTTAGAAAAATCTGTCTTCACATTGGTCATTTCTACAATTTATGAAATCCATACAATTTTTACATACAATATTTATGTCTGATACTTTTCTTGGTAAATTTGTCATTCATGTTTTGAACTGTTTTGGTTAGCTCTTCCAATTTTCGTTTCTCCCATATCTACATTGGTCATTTTGTATAATAATTCCATGAAGTTTGGGTCATATCCTCTCTGTACTAGTCAAGATTTTACTTTTTTTTTTTTTTTTTGGTACCTGTGATCGAACTCCTGTCTTTGCACTTTCAAGGCAGACAGCAAAACCACTAAGCTAAATCCCCAGCCCTAGATTTTTTACTTCTTTAATCAGTACATAAGTCTCTGCTACCTGGTTGCTTTCCCCCATTGCTTCTCCTTGGGAAAGTTGGCCAACCTTTGGGAACTCTTGTTAGCTTACTTTCCTATGTTCTTATGTGTGTGTGTAAGTATGTGTGTCTGCATGCACCGAGGGCTGAGGTCAAGTAGAGTGAGTGAGGAAAGATTAAAATTAACATGAAGACCATTTTAGATTCTTCCTTCCAGCTGTATGTTCACAACTTTATTTATCCAGAGATATTGTTTACTTCTTCTATTATTTAACTGAAATTATTTGGACCATGTCAGTTGATGAGGAGATAATTACTATTGGTTATAAAAGCATCAGCAGTGATTATACCTCACTTATATGATCTAAACCTTGTATTGACACTTTTACTCTTTATCAACATTTATAGCATATACTATTTTGTTTTTAGCAGTTAGTCTGTGATGTGAAAGTGTTACAGGAAATATTATGAGAGCTGAAATATGAAATATTTTGTCCCCCAACCTGTTAACTATATGATATACCAGCTCTTGTTCTCTAGAAATTGAAGAATGAGTCCTAGGAACAACAGAGGTTAAGCCTAGGAGGATATTTATTCACAGGAAAGCTCTGAAGGGCAGGAAAAGTCCCAAGTGGGTAGCCCGGCAACCCCAATTTACAGAGGAGTTTTATAGGGTAAAAGCCATGTGGGTACAGTGTAGGCCACAGCCATGAACAGCCAATAAGGTTATAAGTATAGTCACTTAGGTAATAGTTGAGAGGATGGGAATTGAGCCAGAGACATGAATACCCAAAACTAGACTTTTATTGCGGGGAAGGAGTATAGAGGATGGGATACCCAGCCCTCTTGGACAATGGCAAGAGCAGCAGGGAGGGGTTGGCTAGGTGAGGTTTTGTTGGGCAAGTGGTCATAAGGGGAGGGGGCGTAGTGGGCTAGGTTTGGGCTGCAGCCAGAGGTGAGGTTTAAATCCATTGGCAGGATTGAATTTCCCAGTGTGAATGATTAGAGGCGGGAAAGCTTTGTGCTGGGAAAGTTGGATCATTGTTTCTCCAGAGTGATTTATGATCTGCCAGGAAAAGCCACTTAGGATGTAGGGTTAGGGCCATTTTATCTAGTAGGGAACTTTATCAATAGTGATCCAATTGGGAAAGAAGTCATGTAATAAGCATGGATGGACAGAAAAAATGTAGTCCTAGGAAGTGGTGGGTCCAGAAGTCTCTGGTCACCCACCAGGGTGGTTGATATCTATCTAGACTTCATTAGGCCATGTGTTTGCTCTTTAAGGAAGTATGTAGGTTTGGTCATCTTGATATAGGGGGAATAGATGTAACTCCCAAGCCTGCTAAATATCTGAAATGTGAGTTCATGTTCTCAGAAATTGAAAATGAATTTTTGGAACAATGGAGGTTAAGAGTAGGAAAAATTTATTGAGAGAAAGATAGCTTCTGTCTAAGAGAGATAGAAGGGGGAAAAGAAAATGGATTGCCCACTCACACAACTTCTCAAAGGTATTTTACGGGACAAAGGCATGAGTTGAGGCAGGTTCAAGGTGGGACAAAACTATAGTCAACTAGTAAGATTACAAGTATAGCCACTCAAGTTGAGTCTGAAGCTGAAATAAGGAACTTAACCCAACCCTTTAAAATGAGTACTCAGGTTCACTGACTCCAGCCAGGGAATAAGAATTTTCAGGATGTGACAGTAAATAGAGGCATATGAAAGATTTATTAGAGAAAAGCATAGGACACCCTTGAGTGGATTGCAGGTGTTCAAATAATTGAGACACAAGCCAGGGTAGGGCAAACATTTAAAGGTTTTTACTTGTAGAGGCAAAGGGATGCTCAACAACTAGGGCACACACCGAGAGTTCTGACAGGAGATTTTATTCAGGAAGGCAGGTTAGGGAGAGAGAAGAGAGGGAAGAGAGAGAGAGAGAGAGAGAGAGAGAGAGAGAGAGAGAGAGAGAGAGAGAGAAAGGAAAGAGAGAGAGGAAAGAGAGAGAGGAAAGAGAGAGGGAGGGAGGAAGGAAGGAAGGTAGGTAGGTCCTATTGCTTATTTATGAGGAGTGGCTACTTTTAACCTATCATGGGCCAGGTTGCCTTTTATGGGTTCAGTCCTGCAGAAACTTAGGTTTAACTCCTCTGGACCACTGTGGCCTTGAGGGGAGGGAAACTAAAGATAAGAGCATGAGGTCATTTTAAGAGGCAAGAAGAACCAGGAAAATGCAGCCTATGATGGGGGCACCAGGTCCCTGATATTCCTCACTCTTTGGTTTAGATGGAGACAGCAGTGAGCACATGTTAAATATCAGGGAAAAGGGGTGGTGTGTCCATCTTCTGTAACTACTTCCTGCTGACACCAGGGTGACGAAGCTGTCTGGGGGCAGGTGTGGGGCACAGCCAGCTCTGTTGTCCTTTATGAACATGGAATTGTTGACAGCAGTAGCATTCCCACTGAAATTGTTGGTAGGGCTCCCTGAGAAGAGTCCAAGCACACAAATAAGTCAGTCAGTTAGTGGGGGAGGAGAGTGGGGTAGAAGATGATTTGTATGAGGCTCACATCTGGCCTCCCAAAGTTGTCATACCTGGGTCCCTATCTCATCTTTATAAGCCCTGTGCAGCCCTTCTTGGAAGATCTTGGTGATGACCTGAGGAAGTGGTCGGCCTTCTATACTGTCTAGAAAGGCCAGTATAAAGAGGATGGGAACATAATAAAAGTCATATTCTGCCTGAAGGGGATCTTCTAGAGTACACCCTTTTGGAAAGGCAGGCTTGTGGCAGAACAGGTGAACCAGGAGAGGAATGCCTGAACCCAAGGAAAACCAGGAGGTGCCAGGCACTTGTTGGGACCAATCAGGCTTTAATGGAACTGGTGTGGACATCTGACAGTGCTCAGAGGAATATCTGAAATCTTCCTGATGAGAACAGTGCACTACCATGGGAATAGGGTCTTATTTTGTTCCCTTTGTGCTGGGCCCCTTAGGACAGAGACAACCTCCTGTGCTCAATAGATACAGTTTTGAGGAGGATATGTAAGGTGGGCTATTAAAGCCTGATCATATGGGCTGTTTCCAAGTTTTAGGGAGGAAATTTTGGGTGAGGAGCCTGCAAAGTTTTGGACCATAGGTTTTGGGACAGAACAGGCATCCTGAGGACATCTTCTAGTCCAAAGGAATATCCTGGAATGTATGAGGCTCTGGACTGGTTTGGAGGGTTGACAGAACAAGTAAAAAGGTAAAAATTGTGATTTCAGTTGGGGTAAAGTCTTATAAAGTTCCTTGGAGCTATGTGTTAGTGACCTAGTTTGCTATGTGGGTAACAGGACAAGGGTGGAGGGCAAACCAGAGGATATCAATTCAAAGATCATTTAGAAAATGTACAAATCAAGCTGAGATCTGAGCTATGGTTAGTCAGTTGGCTGCCATATAAACACGGTGGTCTCGTTTAGGTCTGCAGCCTAAAGTATTAGCTGGTGATCCATCTGTCGGGAGATTTGAGTGGAGAGGCAGCTGACCTGGGATTGAATAAAATGGAGAACCACTTCTGATTTGTTAACAAATTAAAAACAGTTTTCTAGAGCCAGGGATTTAGCTTAGCAGTTCGGTGGCCTGCCTCCCAAGCGCAAGGACCTGAGTTTGATCCCTGGTACCAAAGAAAAAAAATAAAAAACAGTTTTCTTGGATAGCTAAATACAGTCCCCCTTTTTCTGCAAATAGGAGGTCAAGTCCTCATCTGTTCTGTAGGACCACCTGAGAGAGTGAATTGATCTGTTGTTGCAGTGCCAGTATCACCTTAGAAAGTTGGGTAATGTCTTCTTCATGTTGTTCTGTTAGGTATTTTCCTTGGACTACAGAGGGGGACAATCCTGCCATTCCTGTAATCATACCTACTGTTATGCCCAGTGCTGCTATTAGGGGCATAATGGCCACCTGTAATGCTCTTTTTTGTTGGGCTCAGGCCATCCTACTTATGGGGATGGGGACTCCCTCATTTCCTGGTATTATATAAAAATTGGGGGCCAATAGAACAGGTGTGCAGAGAGCATTCCAAGAGGTATTAATCCCTGACCAGACAGTTGTCCCACACAGTATGGTTACGGGGGTTGTTTGAAGATAAATGGGTGATGTTAACACAATTAGATATTGGTATCACTGGTATGGTGATGTTTCCTGTAATATTGAGGCACACTGGGGCCTGGGTGATTAAATGGAAATTTTGGCCTATAATTTGTTTTGTTTTTTTTTCTTTTATTGAGTTTATTGATACATTTTAGGTATACAGTACAATTGCTTTCATTATTGGGATCTTGTACCTTTACATGACAGGTCTTGGTTCTCATTTTTCCCCCTTATCCATGCCCTGCCTTCACCCCCTCCTACCCTCACCATTTACAAACACTTTATTTCCATTTTTTCATTTTGTCATATTTTTTTCTTTTCCCTTATTACCTTTTCCCTACCCTTCCCATTTTCCCTACACCTTTATTGGCCTATAATTTGTATTGAGCCCTTTGTTGGGCAGAATGAATGATTCCATGGAAGAGGCCAGAGAAGGGGCCAAGCCTTTGGGATGATGGATAGTAGCCCATGGATGTTGAGTCCTATCCAGCAGACCTCAGTGCAGTAGGAGGTATAGATAACCAAGAAAAGGTCCTCTGGAGAGACTCAAACAACCAGAGCAACATTTGTTCTGTCCAATCTGGGTTGCCTTGTACCTGGGCCAGGGATCTGTCCAAGTGGTGGAGTTCGGATGAAACATTAGGTAAAACTTGAATAATGGACAGGGGTGAAGCAGTCCCAGGTATCCAAGGCCTGCATGTGATGGTGAACTCTGAACCTGGATCTATCCCTTCCACATAAAGCCTGAGACCCCATGTCCTTCTGGACTGCCACGATGATCAGTGGGATCTTTGGCTGTGATGTTAAACTTAAAGGGCTGAGGATTATTTAATGATGTAGAGGAGAGACAGATGTGCTGATCTGATTGCCTGGTTTCCATGCAGCCAAGGACTCACAGCCCCAGGAGACACAGTGGTATTGGCCAGCTGAATGGCAGTGTGGGGGGCTAATGGCAGGACATAGGTAGACATGGAAAGCGTGGTGGAAATCAGCTATGGGCCAGTCTGGGTGGCAGGAATTTGGCGGGGTTTGGTCAAAGAATTGGCACAAGGTGTCTTGGAATGTAACATCAGGAGATCCTACCTGGGCCTGAAGGAGGGCTGAGTTAGGCTGGGAGTGAATCAGGGTGCACACCGGGGTTATATCAGCTTGGGTGAAGTTTAGGACAGAAAACAGGAGTAGGAAAGGAATATTTACTGTCTCCAGCAATTAAGAATGGCAAAGAATGAGATTATGAGTTAATAGGCCAATGTGAATAAACACCTGGAAGTAAAATTATAGTTGGCAGGAGCTACTGCAGCCAATCCTATCCCAAGGACAAATCCCAGAAGTACTAATATAAAAACACTTAGGATATCAGTGAGTGCTGTAGTATGAAATGTGTCACAATAACCCATGAGAGAATGAGAGGGTAAACAGTTAGGTTGACTTATCTGGATGATGGTAAAGGATCTGGGCAACCAGGTCTTCTGGAATCTGAGTAAGTTTGACCTTCAGAGGCCCCACGGAGGTGGCTGAATAGCATAGATGAGGTCCTGTGTATATGACTGGGAGAGGAGCATGAAGATATGGTTTAACATGAGAGTAATGGAACCATTGCAGAAGGGATTTAAGTTTAACAGCTGTCAGAGTTGAAAGGGCAACTGTGAATGGTCCCTGAAATTTAGGTTTGAGTGGGTCTTTCTGTTGATGTGGTGGAACCAGGAGAACCAGGTTTCAGTAGTGCAGGGAGCAGAGATGGCAGTAGTGTATCTGCGTGTTGCCATATTTAGAATTGGACCCAGTTAAGTAATGGGTTAATAAGTAATAAGTTAATAAGCCAGGGGCAATGGAGAGGGCTGGGGGGTTAGTCCTGGGAGCAGCAGGGGACATCCAAACATGAATTCAAATGGGGAAATCTGGAGGGTCCTGGTTTCTGAGATAAGGGGGAGGCAGCCAGATCAATCTGGTCTGAAGAGTTGAAACAAAGAGAAGTGGAAGCAGGGATATCCTGAGCCACTAAATGTTTGGGGAGGGGAGGCTCTTTTTGAGTTAGAGAGCAAAGAGAGGGCTGGCTGTGGAGATAAGAGAAGCCCTGAACATATGGAATCTCTGACCATTTTCCCTGATGCTTACGGAGTTATAAAGGTCTCTGAATCAGACCAGGTTCAAGTGAGCTATTAGGCCGCCACACATTTTGGTTACCTTACTTATGTTGAGGCCAGATTTGAGTGGATAGATGTATTAGCTGTTCAGGTTTTAAGTCTAAGCCCTCCAGATTTCAGAGCAAGAACCCCAAGGGAGAGTCCACAGGTATGGAAGACCTTAGTGACCAGGAATGAGACAAAGGGGGTGAAGTCCAAGTCCCAAGACATCCCTTGAGATTTAGACGTCACCGGTTTGGTTTCTAGATTCCAAATCTAGAAATGGAAGACCCAGACTCAAGATGGAGATGTCTCTATCATAAGGAGGGGGTCTGGAAATGTAGGGCCATATCACCTTCTCAAGGCATCCCAAGAGAGATGGGGGTAGAACAGGCAAGTCCCAGACTTGTCCTGGTGAGCCTCCTGGAGGCTCACAGTGGATGGAAGACATGAGGCCTCGTACCTGGCTCACGCCTTGGATGGAAGTATCTCTCCTGGTCACCTGAGTCCGAGGCCCCCCACACTCTAGACTATCATGAGCGGATTTACCCAAAAGTCTGGGGGTGATGGGATCAACTGTGCCAGTGTTTGCAGTGGTTGCATCAGAGAAGATGGTCGTGGACTTCAGGTGGGCCAGTCAGAGCGTCAGGGGTCTTGGGTTTCAGGCCTCTGACCCTAAGTCAGGGCACGGGCAATCCCAGATCCCACTTCTGACACCAGTGTAGAGGCACACTAAAAAACTAGGCCACACACTGAGAGGTCCAACAGGAAATTTTATTTGGGAAGGCAGGTCAGGGAGAGAGGAGAAGGGTGGGGGGAGAGGGAGAAGGAAGGAAGGAAGAAAAAACAAAGAAAGGAAGGTCCCTTTATTGTTTTTGGGTTGGGCTATTGCTTATATATAGCAATGATTGATATTCTAAATAGGAATCAATTACCTGGGGGGGGGTTAACCCTTCTTTTCCAGGAAAGATCCCTAACCCACCCTTACCTAAAATCCTTGCAAGCTTGCTACAAAAGTGACTTGCTTACCCATTTGACTCCCATTTAATCAATATTACCTAAGTATTATACTTGTTATAATCTTATTGGTTGACCATAGTTTTGTCCTACTTTGAAACTGTCTCACCTCATGGCTTTGCTCCATAAATACTCCCTGGGAAATAGGGTCCCAGGAAACCCCTTCTGTCTTTCTTGGACAGAAGGTATCTTTCTCTTGATGTTTTTCCTACTTTTAACCTCCATTGTTCCTAGAATTCATTCTTCCATTTTAGGGAACATGAACTCACATTTCAGATATCTAGCAGGTTTGGGAGTTACATCTATTCCCCCTATATCATTACTAATATAGATGATCTAGGATGATGTCTGCCAGGTGATAGTGCAAGCCGTCTACAGGGATATTAAGTGGAGATAGCATTAGACATGCTGTCTCCACAGCAGCTGCTCTGTGGGATGTAGGAAGCTGAAGGAAAAGACAATTTGCAGGTGAAAGGGCCTATTTGCAGCTGAATGGAACTTGCCCAGGTTTGCTGTTTGGGGGAAAAAACCTGGGCTTGTGTTCTGAAGTTGCAGTTTTCTTTAGAAGTACAATCTTAAATTCTCAATTTCCTGGTTTCCTTTCTACCTAATTTTATTTCTTTTATCCTACTGAAATGGGAAGGAACAAAAGACATAGCTGACACTCACAGCTGGACAGAGACTGACAGTCTCAAGGCTAAGGGGTCTCAAGGATTGCCCCTCCTGCTAAACCTAGTAAGGTCACTGTCCCTGGGAGATAAACTGCTGAAGCACAGCTACCTACCTCCCTATGTCTTAAAGATAAACTGTAAAAGCATTTACCTCCATCTCCCTACCCTTTGATAAGTTCTGCTTCTTGATAATTTTGCTTGCTCCCCCCACCCATGACTTAAAGAACAGATAAATATGAGAACAAATGGAGAAATGGGGCTCAGACTCGGAAGGTGATTTCTGCTGGGCCTGCTAGCTAGCAAATAAACCTTTCCTTCAATTCTCTGAATGCCACTCTCATCCTTAGTCTGTCTGCCCTCTGAGAGTTATTTCACTACCTCAGGGTGGAGGTGGTAGTGGTGCTATACACTGCTTTTCAATTATCTAGATGTTTGGTTTGATCTACATATATTGTCTTTCCAATTAATATTTATTTCAGGGCAGGAGCCTTCTGAGAGGCTTTTCTTCTGAAAAGACCAGAAATACCTTATTTTTAACCTGTAAAAACAAGACTGTAACAATTGACAATTGTGTGTAACCAATAAGAAAATATATTGAGTTATTGAATGTAGACAGCAATATGTATTATAATAAAAATTAACCTTTGGTATAATTTTGATCAGTTAGCAACCTGAGAGACAAGGAAGGTGTCTTTAATAACACTTATCTATGAGACAGACAAACATATAAGACAATTTATAAAACTAGAGTTCACTCAAATATATTTGGCCAATTTGAATTATAACATAGCTTTAAGACTAGTGAAAACTTTTGTAGGTCAATTAACAGAGATCTCTAGCAATTAGAATCAAAAAGAATAAAAGTGTTTTATGACTATAAATGTAAGCCCTTTATAACAAACTTGGAAGCAGCAAGCAAACATATATATTTTCTTGCTAATTACTTTTGTATATCTTCTCTACATATGTAGGCCTTCTGGTCTTTTATATCTCCCTTTATCTTTCTAACAAGATAAGTGTACAATATATTTATATGTCAAAAGTATATCTGTCTTACTTTGCAGACTTAAAACAATTTATCTTTCATTTTATTTATTATAAACCATTTATAACTTGTTTTAGCCATTAAAATTTAAAGTGTTTCTCATTGTCATAGCAACTAGGCTCACCCCAACTGACACTCGCCAGGACTCGGGCTGCACAATCTGCTGAGCTTACCTCCCACTCCTTGAGTCCCTGGTGGATGGGGTCAGTGCCCTAGGTACAGGCAGAAAGCAGCTACAACTTGGGCCTTGGACCTCTGCCTCCTGAGCTGGTGGCAGAAGAGCCATTCCTACTGGGAAGCCAGTGGCCACCAAGCCTGGCTTTTTTTGTAACCTGTGGAAAAAGTTCCTTCCAAGGTCCTCTGGGATGGGGACAGGTAGAGGGTTGACAGGATGGAGAAGAGAAATTGTGGCTGTAGGTACCTTTTCCCCTGGTACCTCGGATCCCTCTCTTCCTCTGATGCAACACAGTGCAGACAACTGAGTTCCAAGATCCTGGCTTATATGGATCAGAGCTATTTACCCCCAGCAGACCTCATGCAGGGAGGAGGGATGGCTGTTCCCCCACCCAACACAATACGGCACAGTGCAGTGGCTGTGGCTCTATTTGGTCTGCTGCTCGGTGGCTACAGAAGCAAGCCAGGAGAGTCCCAGCTGTGAGGTTGTGGAAGGAGATGGGAGAGGGGCTGGTATGAGGAAGAAAGGGATTTTTTGAGCCAGAATCTGAATGGGTCTGCAGGGCCAGGAAGGGGACAAAATGTCAATTAGAGAAACAATGACAATAACCTGGGAGAAAAACAACAGGATCCTGACAAAAACCATGCAGGGCACAGAAAGGGCACTCGGAGGGAGAATAAGCAAGACCTGATAGTAGAGAAGGAATTCCAAGCCTGAGAGAGTTAGCAGAGATCTTTAGAAAGAGGAGGGGAGCTGTCACTGATGGGCAGCCAGTAGGAAAGCAGTCAGGGGAGTCCTGGCAGCAAAAGATGAGCCGCAATTTGGAAGAAGATGACAAGTCAGAGTGTTTGGAGACAATGGGGGCATCTGGACATAGAGAAAATCCCATAGTGTTTATGTGGTGCACCATGTTGTGACAAAGGGGAGGGGGTTTCTCTGTGGGAGGAACTACTCAGTGAGTTGACTGGCCATGGGCCTCTCAGCCACTTTAAGGACCATCCAGGCTTCAGGGTGTATTTAACTTATCATAAGAGCACCCACTTGGCATTTCTTAGACTCATCCATGGAATCGTAATAGGAATCTCATTCAGATATTATAACTCTGAGGGGAAGAGAATTTCCCTTTTGTTGTGAGATATGTATGGAAAAGTTTATAGTTTACACTGTCCGTTAGCATTCATTCAGAGTCTAAAATATTTCAAACCTATTCCTGGGGGGGATTTCCCAGATTGGCTGAATTGCAGCCAGACCTGACCAGACCAGAGGGCCACCCAGTCAGCATCCTGACCTTGGGAGGGGCCTGGGGAATACTTTCATCAAGGAGTATTTTTCCCCACCAGAACCAGGAGGATCTTTGCCTTTAGACCAGAGCAGATGGACTCCAGAAAATTTGGAAGGTGACTCTGGTGTTTCTACAGTCCCTTCAATGTCAGCAATGAGACTAAGGGGCCCTGGAATGTCTCAAGGGGTGCCTCTCCTATAGTTGCTGCTACAGATGAGAGGAACTGCAGTGAGTCCAGTACAGCCAGTGCGGCCATCTTGCTGAGGCCTCCAATACTCAGTAGGGCCAGGAGAGTTGGAACTTTAGAGATGCACCACACTCTGAATTAAATGGAATCCTTTATTATCCAGAGCAGGCTCAGGCCTTCAAAAACTGGACAAAGGAAAGGCAGTTTATAGATTCCTTTTAAAGGCTCTTCTGTTTTGGGAGGGGTCAAGGAGTGGGGGAGCACATGTGGAACCTCATAGGAGCAGAGCTTTGCTAAGTCAGTGGAAGGCCGGGGGCAGCTTCACACACTTTAGGTAAAACTAAAAGGCATTTGGGGCCTGCGATTTAGCTCAGTGGTTCGGTGCCCTGCCTTGCAAGCGCAAGGACTGGAGTTCAATCCCTGGTACCAAAGAAACAAAAACAAACGAACAAAAAAAACCTAAGAGGCATTCAGAGCTTGGCTGCCCAGGGTGGGGAGCAGGTCTTTGGCTTGGCCACCCCTGCTCCACCAGCCTCCCTTCCCCCACTGGGCACCGCTCCCCAAACCTATCCCCCTGTTTTGGCTTCCTTCCTTACTCTTTCCCACCCCTCCCCTCTTCCTGACCTTGCCCTAACCCTCTTGGCCCCACAGTCTGGCCTGGGCCACCAGCACTCTGAGACCCTGCGAGCAGACAAAAACAGCCCCGAGGCGGGCAGGCTGCCAGGACCTTCCCTCTCAGCCACACGGGTGCCCCTAGTCCCTGCCCCTTCTCACCTTGGCTTCTCCCTTGAGGCCAGGTGGGGAGCCCAGGGTGAGGGAGGGCGGGGCTGCCCTGCCCACCAGGTCCCCCACTTGGGGCCAGAATGGAGCAAACAAGCTGTGTCCAATTTGCTAGAACCTTCACAGGCCTGGACACTTTGGGAAGAGGGTGGAGGACAGTGGGCGCCAAGGTCCCCTCCAGACAGAACCCGAGTTCTGTAGTTCCACTTTCTGCATGGCCTTGAGTTTCTGTTTTGTTTCCCTTCCTAGGCAGGGGCTGTTTGTGAGGTGGGGGTGGGGGGTTTGCTATGTCGGATGATGACTGGAGGACCAGCGCCAGCTTCTCCTCATCTTGGTCCCCCAACCAGCAACCTGAGAAAGAAAGAAACGCGCCCAAGAAGGAGGAGAGTAAAGTCAGCCTGAGCAAAAACTCCAAGCTCCTCTCCACCAGCACCAAGAGGGCTGAGAAGGAGCTGGCGGATATCATTCTAGACCCTCCAACTAACTGCAGTGCTGGTCTCAAAGGTGACGACTCTGAGTGGAGATATGTCACTCTAGGACCTCCTCGATCTGTGTATGAAGGTGGTGTATTCTTGGATGTCACTTTTACTCCAGAATAGCCCTTCAAACCTCCCAAGGTTACACTTTGAACAAGAATCTATCACTATAATATAAGCAGTCAAAGAGTTATTTGCTCTGATATATTGAAAGATAATTGGAGTCCAGCACTATTTGTAAAGTCCTCCTTTCTATCTGCTCACTTCTTACAGACTGTAATCCTGCTGACCCTTTGGTGGGAAGTATGGCCACTCAATATATGACCAACAGAGCAGAACATGACTGAATGGCCAGGCAGTGGACCAAGAGAAACACTAGAAAAACTGGGTTTTTGCAATTCTTACATTATTTGTCACAGAAGAGAGTTGCTTATGATTTTGAAGGGATGGGGGAGGGTTGGAGTCGGTAAAGCGTAGGGTATTTCTATAACAGATATTATTCAGTCTTATTTCCTAAGACTTTGTCATAACTTATGGAATCTTGTTATAGTAGACAAAATTGGTAATAACAAGTTTTAAATCTCATTAGTTCTATAATATTGGCTGAAATGTAGTACAGAAAAGAATGTACATTTAGATATTTGGATTCAATTGCTTGTAGTATGTATGTAATTTTTAAATAGCCTAATTTTGTATAGGTTATACACATAGTTATTTATGTAAAGTCACTGTAGGCCTTTTTGCTTGAAAAATTGGAATTTGTTTTTCCTTTCTTGGAAGGGAACATTGATATTCAATAGAGTTTTTAGAAACTGTCTATATATATGTATATAATAGGAAATAAGAAGTTTAACACATTTTATTTTATATGAAATTTACTTTAAAGGTTTGAATCAGGACTTGTGAGAACCTGTAGTGAAATACCTTAAGTTATTAACTATAAGGCATGGAATAGTAGTCACTCAGTGGATTGATTAAATGTTGTAAACTTTTTTTTTGTACTAGGGATGGAACTCTGGACCTTGTGCTTGTGAAGCAAGCAGCAGAACCACTGAGCTAAATCCCCAGCCCTGTTGTAGACTTCTTACATCTGCATTTGTTACTGTGCTAATAAACCATATTAAAAAATACAAAAGAGAATCATTAGTGATGTAGGCATGATAGATGAAAGATATATTGTACTGGATCAACACTTAATATGCTTAATCTTAGATTGATCTTATTTCAATAAGTGATTTTATTATTTTTTAACCTATTCAGAAAATCCAGGCATAGCTTTGGGTAGGAAAAGGTTTAGAAGTACTTTGAGAAATACTACAGCATATGGCATGCTTTGTCTTTGCAGTCCAGCAATGATGTATCTGTAGAGAGCTTAGTAGAGCAAGTTGGTAGAAGTGTTTTTAAGACTTACAGAGTTTTGACTGTGTTTATGTCTGTGTAAAACATGCTGTGTCCTGCTATGAGTTAATTCATGTTGTATAGAATAGCAACTCTCAGGCTGTGCTTTGCAGGAGCAACTGCATTTTATAGAATAGCAGTTTGCTCCATTTTGAGTACAAGTGCTGAGGCAGAACGACTTAGTAGCTTTTCTGTTCTAAATGATAACCACCAGATGTTGGACACACCCAGCTTACTGACAAAAACACCTCCAGCTGCACAGTACAATCATAAGGCACAAACTGATAATATCATAGCTAGCTAAGTCAAGTAAAAATATAGTGCAGAAGAAGAGAACCCTTTTCAACTGTGATTAGAGGCATATCTGTCAAAGGCCAGGCCTCCAGATAAAGATGAAATGACCAGGCCTACATGACTCCCAAAAGAATAAAGCAAAAATTAAAAATTATACTATAATTGGTATCACCTGGTCCAATAACATCTAGATAGACATTAGTCACCTAGTGGGAGACCAGGACCACTTATGGTCCTGAAGGACCATAAAAAGGTCCTTATTCTTTCCATGTATGCTTGCTATATAACATGCTTCCCTCCAAAATCAATATTATCTAAGTAGCTATACTTTTTATAATGTTATTTTTTGATCCAGTTTTAACCC
Source organism: Fukomys damarensis (assembly GCF_012274545.1). NCBI lineage: Eukaryota > Metazoa > Chordata > Mammalia > Rodentia > Bathyergidae > Fukomys > Fukomys damarensis. The sequence continues at coordinate 147,049 of NW_022900914.1, read as the reverse complement.
ATGTTGTACACACCTTGTGATGTTGATCTATAAAACTTCGGTTAAGTGGGGTCTGCAGCAACCCACTTTCAGGTCTCTTCCAGTCTCTCAAAAGCTATCTCTCTCAATAAATTTTTCCTACTCTTAACCTCCATTGTTCCTGAGAATTCATCCTTTGATTTTAGGAAACACAAACCTAGTGTATCATCTGACATCTAGCAGGTTGAAAGTTATATTACTTCCACTATATCATTTGGAGGTCTGCACCAACATAATTGGAAGGAAGTAAGAGTTTGCTTTGTTTCATCGATTCTGGATTGTGACTTGTTTAGGTAATCAGAAATTGTCATCCTTATTTGTCAATTGCTTATCCCTCGAATTTTTATGCCTTGTCTTTTTTATGCATTGTTTTTGGTTAAAATGATGATAAATTTAAATTGAGAACATCAAATATTATGATGTTTGTTTGATGGGACATATTAACTTTGCAAGCAAGGTCTTGTATTCCTGTTTTGTACATGCTGCATCTGGATTTACTACTTGCTGAATTTACTGGTATTCCTTGCTTGACTGGTTTGACTATTGTGGTTTGTTGTCTTAGCTTAACAGCATCAATAGGGAAAAGTAATGTTACAGTGTCTCCTAGTGGACTTTGCTATTAACCAAAATGTGAATTTATGAAATGCTGTAAAAAAGCTTCTTTTCATGAAATCTATATTTAGGAAATATGTATGTTTATTAAGAAATCATGGGCCAGGCGTGGTGGGCTGTAATCCCAGCACTTGGGAGGCTGAGGCAGGAAGATTGCTGTGAGTTCAAGACCAGCCTGGGCTGCATAGTGAGTTCCAGGCCAGTCTCAACTACATAGTGAGACCCTGTTTCAACCGCCTCCCCAAAAAAGAAAGAAATCATGGACTTCCAACTGCTAGTTATAAAGCAATAGGTCAGAAGTCATTCTTAAGACTTGGAGGACAGTTTTCACTGGGACAGTCTGACCTGATCCCCCATCTAGACTCTACAGAGGAATGCTGAGTCTGTTCTGTCTCAGGTTCCTTTTAGGTCTGATCTCCCACTGATGAGGAGGTAATCTGAGCTCTTGAGATTCCCCCTCTCACCTTTCCAGGATGAGGGTGACAACTCATGGGCAGCTTGTTTTAATAAATCACCATGAGTGTGAGGAGAAAAGACTTCCTTTTTCTGATCTCATTTCTGATCTTTTCCTATCACCTTCCTTTTTGGAAGCATGTTTCTGTTAAAGGTTAGAGAGAGAGAGACTTTGAACTGTCTTAACATTTCCCTCCTATTCATCAGCTAAAAACTTTTGAGTCCATAAAAAATAAGCATTTGCTAACTCTGAAGACAGGGAAGTCATTTTAGAGGAGGAACACATGCCTCATCTCTGGGTCAGATGAGACATTGGAATTCTGTCCATCCAGGAGAACACCCATAAAAATGATGTGCCTGCTTAGTGTTCTGGGCACAGTCTCCTGGGTATGGGAAACTGAACCTGAGACCCTATGGAAAGAATCAATTTCTGGGTGAAGCAGAGGAAGCTATTTCCTAAAACACAATATTTAAGGGATCAAAATGCATTCATTTAAGGGAGAATCCCCAACCATCTGGCTCTCTCTCCCCTCCTAGGCCTGGTTATCACCAATTACTGTGTGTAGGGGAGGAAGTACTTTCATTAAGGTGTAAGCTGTAGTTGCTGGACAATGAGTACAGGTTTTAACCTATAAGTTTTATAAGTGTGTTGCAGATGTAGAGACATAGCAATTTTAGAGCGGGCTTTGAATAAAACTTAGCCTTGTCCTGCTAAGAATAAGGAAGAATGCCTAGGTGATTAGGCACACAGAACAAATGTCTTGGGAACTTCTTTACCCTAGGGCCCAGGGCGAGGTTTTTCTGAGCCATTATTTGCCTCGATCTCTAGAGGTGAACTCTTTGGCAGGGTGGAAAGTGATCCAACCACTTCCAATTTTCCGTTTGATCCCACCCCTACTCTCTTTCAAAGAATTGGATAGCAGTTATTTAGGTCTCTTGATTATTGGTTTAATTTTGCTAGCAATGCTTCTTTCTTTAAATATGACTATTATAGCTGGAATCAATTGTAGCGTGTGCTTTTGGAAACACATGTTAGAGTAGGAGTGTGAGTTTCTGGAGAAGGTAAGGGTGCATGTCAATAAGGGTGGCTAGTCCAACCCAGCTTACCTTCTGGTCACTCACCTGCTCTGGAGCAAATCACCTTGGGAGATGCCTTAAGGGGATATAGAAAACAAGTAGGACTTAAAAGGAATGCCTATTTCCCCTTGTTCTTTTGCAGGTGAGAAATTCAACATTGAATTCTTTTACTCCTTTGGAATATATTCTTAAGCAATAGAAATTGTTCCATTCTCATATTGAGAAAGAGCTGTTTAATATTTTTCTGTACCTATGTATGGCCTGTCTATGCCCTAGAAGCAAAATAAATTGCAGAGGGAAGTATTGATCATTATACTAGTATATTTCACAACTAGAGTTTACTGTAAAAGAGAGGAAAATGGTCCAGATTTCCTTTTGTTCAGACTTTATTTGCATTAAGAGATAATCCTTACTTGTCTTCAAAGTGCAAATGTAAGCTACAGGAAAACCAGACACTTTTGGTCCTTAAGGCATAATCAGGTGCATCTATTATTACTGAGCCTGAGGTTCCCCTCCCTTGCCCTTGCCTTGGATCCTAAGGATGAAGTTACCAAGGCAACCCACTCTCGGTTTCTCTCCTGTCTCCCGGGAGCTAATTCCCTCAATAAATTTTTCCTACTCTTTCTTAACCTCTGTTGTTCCTTATAATTCATTTTTCAATTTTAATAAACACAGACTCAACATATCTAATATCTAACAGGTTGAGAGTTGCATTTACTTCTCCTATATCAATATGATACATTTATTTTGCTAATAAAAATTTTCACCTGTAAACTTTTCAAATTAAATCAGGGTACATGGACACATGATATATCTAAGTTATATTAGACAAAATCAAGCCTATAAGTTCGTCAGACACACCAAAGAAATAATGAAACCCCTCTCCTGGATCATATAAAAAGAGGGGCTCCCAACACAGGAGTATGGTGACACCACACTACCCTGGCATCTTGGCAGATTCCCTGGTGAACATGACACAGGTTAACAGGCTTAGAACTCAAGCTCCCTGTCCTCTGGCTTCAGTTCAGCTTGATTTCCTTGCTTGAAGACTCTGTCCAGACTTAGGCTATGAACCAACTCTGTACTCTCAAGAAGCCCTATAGCTTCTACTTCCTCACTTCCTTAAAGAAGTTATTCCTGGTCCAGTCTTAAACTTTATTGGCCACCTTCAGTGATGTTTGTAGAGTATTTGCCTGGACTTATAATTCTGCCTCTTTACATCCTGCAGCCTCTGTTAACCTTTTTTAGCCACTCTAACCTATAATTTTTCAGTGAACTGTGATATGTGATATTAGCAATTAAGATGGAATAAAAGAAACCATCTGGCTTATAGATTACCAAGTCAATCTTTAGTACTAGGCCTGATAAGGCTGATAAAGTTGATGTAGCTCAAGAATTATCATTTTTGATAAATTCTGACATTGTGAAAAACACAAATGTATCCAGTCTGTTACTGGCATAGTTTATTCATGATACTATCTCTAGTCCAAAATATATTATGTATATAGTTATGAGCTTATTGATGTTTGAACCTAATAAAGCATAGAATAATACTACATAGATGCAGTTCCTTGTGTTGTAAAATGAAAATGTGCTTTCAAATAAGAAGATACATATTTAGAGCTCAAGGTTGCTACTTACTGGCTGTGTGATCTTGGGAAGTAGTTTAACTGGGCTCTTCCAGAGATGCTTGACTTGTAACATGAGCATAATATATTGTGCTCATTTCACAGGCTTTCACAGCCCATCTCATAGGCTTTTGGGAGGATTCGCCATAAATATGTACTTATTTGTCAAGTGAGTGCCTGGACTTGGGAGATTAAGAAGTGCTGGTACTTCTTCCTTTAGGTAGTATGGAATTTATGAGTTAAAATGATGGCTCCTCATGGAAATTCCATCTCTTGAGGGCAGAAATACTAATGGATAATCTCATTGCCTGCCATGGCATTTAACAGGAACTTAGTAAAAATGACGACATGTATGGTGTGAATGTTGGGATGTACAAGCCCCGAAAGTGCCCTTAAAAAAATCCCCTGACTGGGCTGGGGATTTAGCTCAGTTGTTCCACCGCCTACCTCACAAGGTCAAGGACCCAAGTTTGATCCCTGGTTTAAAAAAAAAAAATCCCCTGACTTCATCTCTCATCTCTGATGCATTTTGCTTCCTTCTTGGGAGATCTCTTTAACTACTGTAGCACTTGGTATCCTTTTATTCTTTCAGAAATTGTAGCTCATAGAGTACTTTATGTAGCTCTTGGGAAACTCTTGCACTGCTTTTAAATTTCATGTTGATGACTAAACCATTTAACTAAGCTGAAAGCTCTTGAGTGTCTGGAGCTATATCTTCTCTTTGTGGCATTTAATGGGAGAAGATCTAAAAAAGAAGAAAGAAGAGAAGCTGATTTCCTGAGTATAGGATGAGAGAGGTCTGTTCACCTTTAGGATAGTTTTTAGCATTAGCTCCAGGTGTGCTAGTTCTCATTAGACAGTTTAGAGGAACAGCTACGTACCAAACCTATGTATTGCCCTTTCCCATCAGAGTATTAAAAAAAAAAGACTAAAACTGTTTCTCATTTTCCACTTTATGGGGAAAAATACCCCATTCTATGAAAATTTGCCTCTCATTTTTGCACACTTTTGCATGTCAAATTTTCTAATGCACCTAAAAGTCATTATTGTTATAATAAATTAGCTTTGTGCTCTGCTTGTTCCTTACTGGGTAAAGAGCTGCAGAGATCCTTTCTCTTTCTTGTTGAATGAGTGAAATAATGTAAAAGAATCATAAAAGAAGGTGTGAAAGAACTCAGAATTCTGCTTAGTACATGGTGAGCACACATGACCTTACTGGAGGAAGGTGCTCTAAGTGAAGGGCTGTGTATGGAAGGCTGCATGGGAAGACAGGAAGAGGAGTGATAACACTGCGAAGAGGTGTGGATGCGTAGTTCAGACACTGTGTGGAGTTCTTCATGGCTAGAGGAAGGAGAGTGTGTATAAAGGCAGAAAGGGACAGTGTGAAAGATGACTAGAAAATGACATGCGTAGTAGCCTAGTCAGCAAAGACATTTGCTACTACACTGAAAGGTTTGTTCCTTATTGTGATGGTGATAGAAATCATAAAACTGTATTATTTAGGGCACTGGTCTATCCATTCATAGCTCCCACCAAAGGGTATATAGCAGGGGCTTCCTCTTTTTTTCCCACCTTTATGTAAAAAGATGAGGTATTAGACCTTATTATCATAATTATTCCCACCTTTTCATATTTTATGCATTTAAATTAATGTCCATGAAGTTAATTAAATATTATTATAAACTGTAATGTAAAAATTGCTTATAGTTTTAAAGCAAAATCATGAAATTGTTAAGAGCATTTTCTGAAAGGAGCAGTTGGGCTGTATAACAGAATCATGAAGCATTCAACCGTATTCTCTTTGGTCCTTGGATACTTCACTGGAAGAGCTTAAAAGCACTGCCTTATCCCATGGGGAACCACGATTCTGGAGCAAGACCTGTGGCAGAGGCAGGATGGCAGTAGAAATAGCAGCCCTGATGGATGTACAGGGGCTACAGGCCTAAGTCAGGGAGCTGGAATGCTGGGTGTACTGACCAGTCAGGGCCGGTGGCTTGCAGAAGGTGGCTCATGGTCTGGTCAAGGTGCAGGTGGCTTTGGGGAGCATTGCCAGTAAGAGGAGAGGTTGAATATTCTGTACAAAAAGACTGAAGGCCTGATCAAATACCTGGACCATGAGTACCTCCGCTGCACTGCCATACCTGAACTTCTAAATTACAGTTCATCTTAACAGAGGAGCAGTTTATCATCTCCCAGAGTGCACAGAGGAGCAGGTGGATGCCTCGGTGCCCATTCTAGACAGTGCTTCCATTGAAGCTGTTTCTGAGCATGCTGCCTGCCAGTAGCCCTTGGCCCAGATCCACATCCAGCAGCAGGACCAAACTATGGAGACCGCTGAGGAGTCCAGAGTTCTCCTGGAGAAATACAAAAAGACTGCAATGTTTCTCTCTAAGCAGTTTGTGCAGTGGGGTGAGCTACTTTGCCAGCTAGATGCTGCCAAGCAAGGAAATGCAGCAGAAGAGTGACAGCTACTTCCCATCCCAGGGCAACAAGGGTCCTAGGCCCTGTGCCAATCTGTCAAGGCAAAGGAAGCTTTGTATTTATTGAATTCAAGGACTACCTGTCTGTACTCAGGTGGGGCTCTGAGGTCAGAGATCCAGCTACCTGGAAATTGTGATTTGCAAATCCCCCGCTCCCATCAGTGTATTTTTTACAGTGACAACAAACTATAGAGATTAAAAAAAAAAAAAGATTCTGGAGCAAGGAGTGGCATGATCTGAAATACAGGAGATGCTTTAGCATTGACTCTTCTCTGGAATTAAAGTATTATAATAGAACAGTTCTAGACAATGTTTAGCTTTATGCTTATATAGTACAGAAATAAGTACTGGCAGAGCTCCAAGGAAGGATTGGTGACCATGGGCCAGAAGCCCAGAGTATGTATCTGCAGGAGCTAGAAAAGGAGATGGATTTAAAAGGACAGAATCATTTTGGAGCATAAAAAGGGGAGAGAACAGGACAGATGGGAAATATGTGAGAACCTGGTGCCACAAACTTGCAAATTTGTGTGTGTATGTGTGTAGTGTTCATATAAGTACTCTACGCCAATGTGTGCTGGTTCTAACAGGTTCGGTAAGATTTGAATTAACTCTAGAAACTTAGAATCCTTTCTCATCACGTTTTAATATGTGTTACAAGGTGTCAGAAGAAAATAGGAGTGGATGGTTGTGGCTGGTGATACTCAGTTTCAAAAAGGAGAAAGAGAAGGAAAGAGAGCAGCAGAGGTGGAGATAGGTGTTAAGAAAGACACCGAGAGTGCAGAGAATAAAGGCCTGGACGGGAGGTAAACCTGAGCTGGAGGGACCAGCACTTTCCTGTCTAGTTGCTTATATCCAGAGACAGGCCGGAACCTGCGACAATGACAGTCTTTCATTAAAAAGGGATGAGAAATGAAATCTCATTTTGCGTGAAAAGAACGTTCAGCAAATGCTTATAAAATGGAAGATTTCAGGCAGATCTGCAAGCTGGTTCAGTGGAGTGTAAAATGTGCTTTGAGAGAGAGATGTAAGTGAAGTATTAAGCTTCCCATCAATGTTTGAGGTGTTTTCATTTGGGCTTTATTTTCAAAGCACACAGAAAATTCAGGTTCCTCGATCTGTCATCCTTCCCACTCTCGAGTGCGCACTGTATTTCTACAAAGTACTAGAAACAGCAGTGACAGGTTTACTGGACAAAAAAGAACAGCCACACCCTTTCTCTGCTCTGCAGAGGAAGTACAGGGCTCTGGAAAGGGGAGGCAAAGTGTGGAGAGCCTCTCCAAAGGAGAACACACGTCCTTCCAGACTGGCAACCCTTGTCAACTTCAGAATACCTAGTGTGGTCAAGAGCAATTTCTGAAGGCGTTTCCACGCCTCTGTGCAGCTGCTTCTGACACCAGTGAAGTCTGTTTATGTGAATACTGCCTGCACTTGGCTGCATGTTGTTGGAGAAAGGTAGATCTTACTTATCCTTGAAGCATTAGTAGAGGGGATACACAATCACTATATATGCAAAAGCGTTTCCTCAGAGTGGCCCATGAGTTGAAATCAGGTGGCTGCAGGGACTTGGATTTTTCAACCCAATTTGTAAGCAACCTTCAGGAAGCTGGCTCTGTTACTACTTCCACTGGTAGACTCAATTTTCAAGGAGAACTAAAAATAACACGGGGCCTTGACTGGGGCCAGAGGGGGACAACCCTTACATGAGTGTTAGAGTGAGAGAGAGAGTCCATTCCCCGAGGAACTTTCCATCCTGCACAGAAAGAATGGAGCTGTGGCACATCTGTCATCAGATGAAAGATTATGTGGGGTTGGAAGAATCCATATGTGGACAACTGAGAGGGAGTAGGTATCCTGAAGGTATAAGGTATTGTCTGAGGCCTCCAAGGATTGTTCTGTGCTGGGAAGCAATCAGTAGATGGGAATTCCAGGCCTTTCTCAGCTTACTACCCACTTCAGGGACCCCAAGGAACTCCATAAAAGTTTTAAATATGTGCTTAAAGTAGTATACATGTCAAGGTCCCACTAGCAAATAGGAAGGCAGAAGTGAACGTGGAAAGGAGAACTGTATGCTGAGGCACAAGTGGGGAAAACCCAGACATTACTGAGATTCAAGTATTCTGGGCTCAGCTCCTGGCCCAAGCAGGGAAGTCCTTGGTGGCCAAAGATGTGGACTTACCTCTTCTGTTCACATGGCTGTCCTTTACTCTGCTTGGCTCCACTTTCCTAATACTATCTTTCCAGCCGGGTCAGTACATACACCTGAACTCTCATGGGGTTAAATTCCAGACATATAGCAGTTCACTGTAATCAGAGACCTGGGTTAGATGCATTTCCACCCAGCATTTATGTGCTTATGCATTAATTGTAGAATGATTCCTGTACACACTGTTCAAAGGCACCACGCTGGGCTTGCCTTCCAAAATGTCCCTGTACTTTTTCCACACTACATTGTGGTTATTGTGGGATTAGTAAATGACATGGTTATGTGGTCTTGTCTTAGAATCTTAGAGCTTTTCAGAGTCTAGTGGTCTTTCTACCTTATGTAGGATATTTATATAGGTCCTTCTACCTTAGGAAGGTTTTTCTTCTGGATTGTGTGATGTATTGATTGTACAGGATCCTGCACTTAGAAAGACCCATGGATGACTTAATACTTTGCTTATTCTGAAATTCTAACAATTAAAAAATCCTATATTTTCATTTTGTACTGGCCTTCACAAATTATGTATTCAGTTCTGAATATATGGCTAACATCCTAAATACCTCTGCAAGAACTTCAGTGACAGGGACCTTACTACCCTTTCACTATCAAATAGCTCCACATAGCAGGTGTTCTCTATATTGAGCTAAAAAACACTGATATCTGACCATTTTCATCTCTGGAGGTCCAGAGTGGTTATTGAAAACATGGAAAGAGTGATGAATAAATAATCCTGCCCAAGTGTATCTCCATAGAGGAGAGGGAATAGCTAAGCCATGTTTCCAGGCATCATGTTCATTCTCAGTATTAGGAAAGTCTGATGAAGAGAAAATGTGCATCTTCCAAGGAAGGCTTCCTCAGGCCATGCATCCTGATACCTGATGATCATATCTCTTTGCACGGGATCTTAGTTTAAAAATGCTTTCTACAAACCAAAACAAAACATAACACCTGCCCTTTATACTCAAGTAATTGTTATATAGGTATAATATCTCCAGTTTATAAGTGAAAAAAACCCAATGAATTTAAGTGGTTTATCTACACATCTAGTGTGTGGAAAAGATAGTCTGAGAATCTTTATTATTTAAATATATCACTAGTAATTTTTTTTTGGGGTACTGGGGATCATGCTTGGGACCTTACACTTAGAGGCAGGCAACATAACCATTGAGCTGAATCCCCTTCCCTCGTCAGCAATTTTTTTTCATTGAGTTTATTGGTACTTTTTAAGTATACAGTACAGTTACATTTATTGTTACCACATGACTTAGCTGTAAGCATTTTGAAAGGTTGATTAAATATTCTGCTGTGTATCTCAAATTCTAAAATTATGGCTTAGGAGATTGTCATAGTCATTACATGTAATAATAATGCAATATAATACATGACAATATGAGCATTCATGGAGACTTATGCACCAGGCACTCTACAAAGAACTTTACTTATGTTACCTTATTTAATAGTCATCACCAGTGAAAAGTATTATTCACTGACCCTCTTTAGAAATGAGTGGACTGAGGTTTAGAAAAGGAGAGGATATTGCCAAAGATTACACCAATCAGAAGCACAGGTCTGCAGGAAATCTTTGGTGAATGAGTGAGGATACACCTGTATTTTTCAAAAACACAGACTTTGCACAGGAGCTTCCATTCAGCCTCTGTTGCCATCTCTAATGCCCCAGAGCCCATGTTATCTTGAGGATGTCTATTCTAAAGGAGTGCTGCTCTGGTAAGATATCTAGATTTATTGTTGAAATAATTAATTTTCCATAGCTTTTACTCTTTGATTTCAGTTTTGTACTCACTTGTTTCATGGAATGGATTTGATTCCTACTCCTTTTGACATCCTTGAAAAGTTAAGGTTGAAAGATGAAAGTAGAGTTGGAAGAAGGCAACTAAAACTCAGCATCATTGCTGTTAATTTCACTACATGCCCTATCCAAAGCACTTTACCTCTTGAGGTTCCCATTTATAAGTGGTGACAACTATAAATTGAGAGCATTGAGACCACAGAGCTTAACTAACTTTCAGTCACAGTCAGTATGAGAGTGTCAGGATCCAAACCAAGGCCTGCCTGGGTCACAAGTCTGTGTTCTTGGGATCACCCTGTATGTTCTTTCCAAATGATGATTTCTCTCAGATTTTCTTCTTAAACTGACCTCATAGTGGAAAATATTGTCTCTAACTTATTGGACCCCTGGCTTAGGGAAGACAGGATATGCCCCTCAGAAAATTACCAGTTAGTTGTCCTTTCCAGGGACTGGGAATGTCTCTGGCCTCCATGCAAGCCACAGTAGCTGTGACAATGTCCTGTCTGTCCCAGGTCAGAGGTGGACATGAAAGCTATAGCAGTGTCAGGATGCTCCAATATCATTTTTTTTCTGTAAGTGGAGAGGGAAATATTTACAATGCTACTCAAAAATATTTACTAGGGTCTTATGCAATTTGTTGATAACAAACAGGTCCCAGCTAAGTTTGAAGTGATGAGCAATCCTGTTAAACAGATGGGACAAATAACAAAATTCTGACTAGAAACATGTTTTCTGTAGAACAGTATTTGTAGCGTGTTAGATCTGCTGCTGGGAGAATAAAAATTCCAAAAGAGCAACTGGATGCAAGGTGAAAATAACAGTAGAATCTTTAACTTTTTTGGGTGGGGAGATTGCTTTATTTTTTTTCTTGTGTCATAATTCCACTTACATTCTCAATCAAGAAATTGTTTTATGAGACATGCATTTGTTATCAGTGCCACTATTTTAATTATTGATGAGAGTTAAGGCTGTGTCTTTGTTCAGTTTGCTTTTCCAAACATACCTTGTACATATACATGGCACTCTCTCTTTCTCTCTGCATCTGTCTCTCCCTGCATCCCTTTTCTCTCTGTCTCTCACCTCTCCTTTCCTCTCCTCTTCTCCTTCTTCTCCTCTCTCTCCTTCTCTCTTCTCCCCTCCCCTCCCCTCTGTTCCTCTCCCTTCCTTCATTTCTGTGGGAATTGCCTTATTGAATCCTCTGGGGCAAGTAAAGTTTCTCCTGCTTCTTCCAAGCTGGATAGCTGATCTTCAATTCAGATTTCCCCAAAACTCGATATTATTTTCTTTGCTCTGCAGTGAGCAGTGTGATGAAATTTTATTTTAAAAAATGTTTTTGTGAAAATAATTCTCCCAAAGTAGCATCTACCTGCATATGGGTCTTCTCTTGAAGCATGCAGTGAGTTATTGGTGAGGACTGGGGTTGTGTGAGTTCAGCTGGGGCCCTTCAAACCCTGAGCTCACGCACTGTAGTCTTTTCACCCACCAGACCCTCTCTAGATTGCTGCCACTATTTGCTGAATTTGCTACTTCAAGATTCCCATTTTTTTTCTTTTATTGGTACATTTTAGGTACACAGTACAGTTACATTCATCATTGGGATCTTGTACCTCTACATGACAGGACTTGGTTCTCATTTTTTCCCCTTGTACCTGCCCTCCCTTCACCCCCTCCTCCCCTCACCATTTACAAACACTTTATTTCCATTTTTTCATTTTGTCATATTTTTTTCTTTTCCCTTATTACCTTTCCCCCACCCTTCCCATTTTCCCTACACCTTTAGCCCTTTTCTTCCAATGTTCCACATCACTGGTCATTCGAGAGATGCAGATGAAAACAACACTGAGATTCCACCTCACCCCACAAAAATGGCTGCTATCAAGAAATCAACCAGTAACAAATATTGGCAGGGTTGTGGGGGAGAAAGGAACCCTTCTCCATTGTCAGTGGGAGTGCAGACTGGTGCAACCACTATGGAAATCAATATGGAGATACCTCAAAGAACTGGTATTAGAGGTTTCATTTGACCCAGCCATCCCTCTGCTGGCTATCTTTCCAAAAGGTTCCCACTTTTGCTCCACCCTGCTTACTTGGAACGAGAGCAGGGACCTTGAAAAAGGTAGGTTTGCAAGTTATTCTGCCATGACCCTCCATGACCTTGACATACTGAACCTCCATCATCAGCTTCCTTGTCTGTGGAAGCAGGCTGTGGGACTGGGCTAGATAAGATTTGAAGCACAATGCCTGACACCCACTGTCAAGTGGAGCTGTGATTAGGATTATGATTTTGATTATAGGTAGGATGGACTGGACTGCATAAGAGGTGGGCTAAATGCATTTTGCAGAAAGGGGTGTGCATGAGTCTGGCAGAGATTGTTATGGTTTCTCTATGGATGTCCCTTTAAAGCCTCATGGGAGTACAGGGTGGACCTTTGCCAGGTGAGTGGATTTTGAGGGCCTGCAGCTGACTTGAAGAGGTGGGTCACGGTGGGTGTGACTCAGGTTCTATCTCCTGTTTGGCTCCTCCCTTGACTGTGCTTCCTGTCTGCCAGCACTCTCTGCCATGCCACCCTGCCTTGGAGTCATTTGACCATGGATTGAAACGTGAACTAAAATAAACCTCCTCTTTTAAGTCTCAGGCGTCAGATATTTTGTCCCAAAGATGAGGAAAGTGACTGGGACAGACTCCAAAGGCTTCCTTTTAGCTTTGGTGTTTGAGGAGGCCTCTGTGCTGAAGATTGGGTTCCCAGAGGAGGAAGCAGTGGCAGAAAGAACAGAGAGCCAGCAAAGAGGTCCTGGATTCTTGTCCTCAGTGCAGTGCTCCTCAGGTGATGCTGAGCAGGACTCAGCTTTGTCTGCTCTGTGAAAGCTGTATAAAATCACCTGTGCTTCCTGCTTGCTTGTACACTCTAATGCAATACTAATGAGAAGCTGTAGCATGAATTAGGATCCATATAATGATAGTTTAAGGAGACATCTGCCTCTACTCTACCTTTTTTATTTCAGTGGATGCCCCCAACAGTTCTCTGTCACAGTGTCCTGTTGTAGTCCCCAAGGATGTAATGGCAGAATTACATTCAGGTTGGTTGACTTTCCAGTCCATGCCCAACTGTGTGATACTGCTATCTACTGAGGATTGTTCATGAATTGAATTCCCTTGCCCACATTTGGGACCCGAGCCTTTCTGACTATTCTAATATTTCAAATATTCTCTGGGCCATGAACAGGAATACATGTCCTCTTAGAAAAAGCTGACATAAAACGGAACATTGACTAATTAAAACACAGCATCAAAACTGCCCTTCTAGTTGTAGGTATGAGTTTCATGGTTATGATTTCCAGGTAGCAATGGGAATTTAAATTGAGCTCTGACTCCAGATTTGTTCTCTGTGAAGGACAGAGAAATATCCAACACAGGGATGTCATTATTTCACTGCCTACTGATTTGAAGTCTGAATCATTCTTGATTAATTTATAAAGAACAGATTTGCTGACAAAATTAACAGCCCTCAAAATTGCTAGAGTCTCTTTATCTACTCAAGGAAACTGGCTTTTCAACTTGGAAATTTTTTGCACTATTTCACTGTAGCATAACCCCTAAACATTGTCTTAAATTTGAAAATTACCCTAATGCAGACCGTTTTCATTTATCATCTTTCTCCTTTATTAGCTTCTATTATTGTGGCCTAGAAATTAATTTTAGTGTATTTAAAAATCTGTGTGAGTGCAGGAAAGGCAGCCTCCTCTCCAGTCCTATGGCCTACTTCTGTCCTTTGATCCCTCCTGCCTGAACCTACCAAAGTCGCTCATAACCTGACTGCTCAACTCCAAGGACATTGACTGAGGAGCATCTCCTGTGTTACTGGCAAGCATCCACACAATCGGAAGGCAAGCTGTTGGGGCACTTTGTTTCCTTTCTCTCTTTCATGGCAGGGTGGCAGTCTAAACCCAGGCCTATTTTGAACCTTACTACAGTTCTCTTTGCAAACACCAGGAAATAATAGTTATTCCTTGAGGTTGGTCACAGGATGCTAGGATGTTAAGAACTAACTTTACAATTAAGAGATATATGAGACCTCATATAGTCTTTGAAGGAAAGCTTTTGTTCTGGTTTGGACTAAATGCTTGCATTCCCCTAAAGTTCATGTAGTGAAACTATAATACCCAATAGTACTTGGAGATGGTATTTGGAGATGGGCCTTTTTCAGACCCATCTACTAGGTCAAGAGGGTGATGCTCTTATGATGGAGTTACTGGCCTTACAAGATGAGATAGTAGAGGGCTTGTGTAATTTTTGTCTCTCCTTCTGGTGAAGCAAGAAGTGGCTGCCAGGAAAAAAAAGCCAGAGGGCTCTTACCAGACACTGGATATATCATCACTTTGCTCTTAGACTTCAGAATGGTGAGAAATAAGTTGCCCAAATGACCCAGTCTATGGCATCTTCGTTACAAAAGGATGTGCTAGTATACTGGGGCTGTGTGACCCCCTGACCACCTGACTGAAGGTATGGTGAAGGATAGAAGATAAAGACAGACAAACGAGGGTTTAGGATGGCTTAAGCTCTGCAAGGCTAAGACCACGAGGCTCCAGACTTGCCAGTATTTATTAATCCAATAGAACTGCACAGGGTATAATGGCAAATGTAGGTAACAGGAGGAAAATCCTGAGCTGCAGTGTCATCTTTCAGAGACATCACAGTGTCATGAATCACTGAGATATCAAGTGTGGCAGTTGTCATAGGGAGTTCTTTTTCCATATGGCAGCCGAAGGCTCATCTAGCAAGTCACACAGGCCTAGGACAGACTCACAATTTAATCAACAGTCAATTCATAAGCCAACTCAGTAATAGCCTGCCCAGCATGGTTGCAAGCTGGTCTCCTGCATTGGTAGAAGTCAGGTTTCTTTTATTTTTTATTTGTTCGGTACCAGTGATCGAGCTTGGGACCTTATGCTTGTGAGACAGGCAGCAGAACCACTAAGCTAAATCCTGGACCCAGATGTCAGGTTTCTGCTTAGACTCTACCAGTACCAGGAAGCTGTGATTTTCAGGCAGCCAGCATGTTTACTGAGCAGCTGCAAGACAGCTCCTCCATCCATGTGCTGACATTCTTCTCCCTAATCTGAATCAAGTGGCCCTTTATAAAAATTTATTATAATAATTTAGGAAGTGACAGGAATTAGGCTTATCCTTGGGAAATGACTGAAGAAGGTACATAGTGGTTTCTATATTTAACTAAACTTTACGCTTTCTAGATTCATTCCACAACATAGGAGCTGCTCACAGAACATTGTTGATGTTTTAGAAACTTTGGAAGCTATGATTAGCATTGAAAACACATGAATCAGTGAGTTATTTGTTAAGTTATTTAGCACATAGTTATTGAATGCTCCTTCTGTTTCAAATATTTGGAACCAGAAATATAGCAGCGAGATAAAATTTCTACTTGCAAAGAGCTAACATTCTAGTTGAGAGAATCAGACAATAAAAAATGAACTGGCATAAGATTTCAATTAATAAGGCGATTTCAGATGCTGTTAAGTATAGTGAAGAATATAGAGTAAAGCACGTGATAAGCAGGGGTGGGAATGGTCCACACAAGTGAGACCAGGCCTCTGAAACCAAGACCATGTTCTCCCAATAGGAGTAGCAGGAACATGTGCAAAGGTCCAAAGGTAAAAATGGAGTCCACTTGTGAAGGGACAGAGAGCAAGCTAGGGAAGCTAAAACATGGTGAAGGAAGAAGGGAGCAGAGGGAGGTGGGGGAGGATGTAGACTGGAATCAAATTATAGGCTCCTCTAGGTGTGACTGACTATACAATGTGTAGGGCCCAGTGTAAATTAAAAAATTGCTAAGGGTTTCAGGTGGATAATGACAGAACATTAAAGTGCAGACCTCTGTAATTCTGAGACCCTGTGTGGCCACTGCCTGTGGAGCAGATATAGCCTGAAGGCCACAGAGCAGCCTGGATTTAGTGCTCACTGCTTTTGGTAACAGCTGGAGTAAAAACAGAAGAAAGCTAAAGACTTAGAAGTCCTGTGATATAATTACTTAATTTAAGAGAAAGGAATAAAATACAGCACAGAAAAGTGACTGGGATCTTTGGCATTAGGAAATAACTTAAATCAACTCTCTTATCCTTGCCATGTGTTGTTTTTTATTGTTGTTTTGTTTTTGTTTTTGAGACAGGGTCTCACTCTATAGTTCAGGCTGGTCTGAAACTTGTGGCACTATGTGGTTTTGAACAACAACAAAAAAACTCCATGTTTTCCTCTCACTTCTACTTCCTCAGCTCTGGTGCCTCTAGAAAGTCTAATTCTGGAACAAATGAAGCCTCAGAGTCTTCATTTAAGGCTCACTGGATAATCCTAATATGTGGTCTGATTAAGCACAACCAGTACCAAAGAACTCATGGCATACACGTTTGTATGTGTGATAGTCTGCTGTCTGCTGACTTGCGTCAGCTTCTCACACAGAACCCAGAACTGTTGAGCTAATGCTTTACTTTGCAATTTCCAGAAAGAAATGCTTTATTTCTCATACCAAGAAGTAACAGACTGGTAGGAATGGCGTTCACTGGGAATATCTGTCATATAGAGTTCCAAGAAGAGGCAAGATAGTGATGGAA
This sequence comes from Fukomys damarensis, assembly GCF_012274545.1. NCBI lineage: Eukaryota > Metazoa > Chordata > Mammalia > Rodentia > Bathyergidae > Fukomys > Fukomys damarensis. The sequence goes on along the minus strand of NW_022900914.1, from coordinate 130,147 downwards.
AATCTGCAGGCTTTCTCTGGAAATTCCCATCTTGTGTCTTAAATTTATTTGATTCTTTATTTAGTAAAATATTTATCATTTTACTTTGTCAACATTCCTTCCCCTTAATTTAGCCTCTATGAAAAGTTAAAGTGAGGTGATAACTTCCTTTATAATCTCTCAGATTGTAGTATGGACTTCTTCCTTAGCTATTATTCTATACAAGACAAGATTACAACACTTCAACATTTTTTGATATGTAATTTTCAATTATTAGAGAATACTGACAATAAAAAAATATAAAATTAGTGAATTTGCATGGAAAAACCCCTAAATATTTATAAAATAGTAACAGGCCATAGTCAGATGTTAATATGACCTTTTAAACATGTTCTCTCAGTATTTAAAATCTCATACTGCATCGTTTATTTGAAATACTGCATGGGAGGAGAATCAAAGAAAGTCATTTTGTATTTAGAAAAGAAAGAAAAGCACACTAATTCTACATTGCAGACAGGGCCCTTTGAAATATGTCCTTCACTTGCCTTTGTTTGAGGTTAATAATACTTTTAAAAATACTTCCCACAGGAATGATTTTTGATTCATGAATTATTTCTGTTTATGTGTGTGTGTGTATATATATATATTCTTTATTTATTTTTTATTTATTTTTTTGGTACCAGGGATTGAACTGGAGACCTTGTGCTTGCAAGGCAGGTGGCGGAACCACTGAGCTAAGTCCCCAGCCCTTCGGTATGTATATATTCTTTAAATTCTTTCCATATTACTTAGAAATAGTAGTCAAAAGTAGCATTTGTTTGATTGTATTAAAGGCATATTTTTTACTCTTACGAACAATATAATAAGATAGATTAGTAACAGAAAGCAATAATACTGTCACTCTTCTGTAAATTTTGATCCTATCCTTCCTCTTTTATTGAAGACCATTTGTATATAATATCCTTGTATGATTATATATAGGATGACAAAAGACTAGTCAGAATGTAGAGTTACATCACTCAGCACCTTTTCTATTTTCTTTCTGTAAGCATTGCTTGTCTTCTTTTTCAAAGTAGAAGGGTAGGTGATTGTAATATTTGTTTCATTTTATAAATCAGGAATTGCATTCCTACAAAGTAGGTACTTATTGCATTATACTTTGAAGAATAGTTCCTTCCTTCTTCTGTCCTTTCCCTTGCCTAAGTTTGTCCCTGCCTGTCTTCCATCAAACCTTTTTATCTTGGCCTGTGCATATTGCCCAGAACACTAGGTGAGGGGAAGTTACAATCAAGTTCAAGTCTTTTTGAAATGTTGTAGTGATTTCCTCATTCTCATGAGGACATGGAGCCATTATTTTATGTGAAGGGGATGAGCCAACCTGGCTGTATGTGAAGGGTGGTAGGATGTAGCTGCTAGATACTTTATAAGCTATGATCTAACATTATTGTTGGAGTTGCTGTTACTTGGTGCAATAAAACAATTCCCCAAAGACAGAAAACCAAAAATCAAAAAGAAAAGAAAAACAACTCAAATAAAAGAAAAAAAAAGGAAAAGAAAAGAAAAAGGCAGAAGGAAAGAAAATGTGTTTGTTGCAATTGTCTGCTGATAAAAGAAAGTGCAAATTATAGGTAATCCAGGAAGCCCTCAGCAGTCTTGAACAGTGGTCCGAGAGGACTGTATGTGACAACTGCTTTCCAGGCTGAACTATTTGGCTAATGCAGAGGTTAGGATGCACACAGGACCACACTAATCTCAGTGTGAGATATGGGGGCACAAATGCTTTATCACTTCCATTTTATAAGCATTTTGTTCAGATTTTGATTTATACCTTTATTTATGTTCCAGGAAAAACTGGATTACTACCCAAAATGTGAAATACAGAGTACAGACAATAAGAGAGTTACTTCTATTTACATTTCTTTTTTCAAAGATGGTTTCATTATAGAAATTATTTGAAAATAATTGGCTGATGTGGTGGCATCTACCTACAGGTTGGTAAATCAGACATGTTTGATTGCTGTCAGACCCTGCCTTGAATAGCATAGGTACATGTCTTTAATTTTTAGGGTTTTTTCCTCTGCAGGAAAGCCCTTAAGATTCCTTCCGATAGCCCTTAATATATAATTTATTTTACCTTATTTTTACCCTCATTTGAAATTGTTTTAAAGGCAATTTGTAGAATTGCATATTGCACATTCTTCAGCTGAAGCCTGATTTACCTTGTGTGTAAACATTCAGAATCTGAATCAAAGCTGAGACTCCAAACACTTTATTCTCATTATTGTTTCAGTTTTCTTTCAGTTTGCCTTAGGCTAAACTTTTCCAATAATTATTATTTCGTGGGAAGATGAATGGGTTTCAATGAAAAAGGAAAACCCAGAGACATAGTTGTAGTTTCTGCCTTTGCAGAAGCTCACAAGTTGCAGAATGCACCCACCCTCAGTAGTCTCACAGTTGCAGCTTGAATGCGTCTAGTGATGCTGTTTGTGGTAGGATAAGTACTGGTGCTGATTCACACCAATATTTAGGAAGAGTATCCTAAATTGTGTCAAAACAAAATGTTTGATTCACTTCAAATTAATTTAGCAATTATTGAATACTTACTGTATTGGAACTCTGATTGGCACTGGGTTACAGTACCAACAAGGAAGACATACTTCATAAAGCTTTTACTGTTTAGTGAAATCTATGCTCACAGTTTTTTGGGATCAATAACAAACCCATTTAAACAAAGAGATAATTAATGGAGATGACTCAGGGATTGGTTTAACACCATGTACAAATGAATCCAAGTACTCAAACTGTGTCAAGAGCAATTCACATCATTTCTTCTCTGAGTTTTTCTTTTGTTTGTAATTATTTTTCCACTATCTGACTCACTGGGTGGTGTGAAAGATAATCCTAGGTAACTTCTGACTTCTGTGGACATTAAAGTTGAAATTGTAGAGAAACAAAGAGCCTTTTCCATGTAGTATTAGCAAAAATCTAGTAAGGACTCTGATCAGGTTTGGGTCATACAACACACCAAAAGTGGTTCTGAGTGTTACTTGGATCTGATAAGTAAAGGCCTTTAGCTCTACCTAGACTATCTAGAATTGACTTCTTACAGGAAGGAGCAATTCTAATTGAGAGGACATAATAAAAGGTGAAAACTCTTATGTACCAAAGTCCACATTGGCAAGAGGACATGTCTTCAATGTTTGAAAAAAAAGCTACTCTGAAAAAAAAAGTTACTCTGCTCCTTCATTCCTATAAAATGTTCCATGTGTATACATACATGGGTACACACACACATGCTGCCTCTTTTATTAATTTTCTTGTTCCCCAATCAAGTAAAGTAAGTAAAGTAATAGTCTTATTCATTGTGAGTGTGCCATATTTAATTGGTTGAAAACCTTCATAGAACAAAATGGTGGAGGGTAAATTTGTTCTCATCTTGAACCGGGAAATCCAACTCTCCTATCCTCTGACACAGACATTCTTGGTCCTTGGGCCTTCATACACAGACCAGGGCATACATCCTCAACATCTTTGATTCACAGGCCTTCAGACCAGTTCTGAATGACACCACTGGCTTTCCTTGTTCTTCAGCTTTCTAATAGCAGATCAGAGGCTTCTTGACATCTGTAACCTTTTGAGCCAAGTACGTATCTACATTGACTTCTATTCTATTGTTTCATTTCTGTTTTGTTTAGATCCAATATTTTCTTAAGAAATGAGTTGGGCCCCAAATTTTAATTCAGGTGGCACCAAAATAAAAACCTGAACTTTTATGTTCCACAAGACATTTACTCTATGAGAAGTGCACTTTTTGTCAGTCTATTAGTAGTGTTCAACATAGTACCTGGAACATAGAAACAACTCAATGACTATTAAAATGGATTTTGAGAGTTTATTTGAGAAATGGATTCTTGTTTTCAAATGAACCATTTAGTCTAACAAGTGTCATTGGGAAATGTGATAAAACTGTCCTCCATTTTGATGCATGTTATTTGTGAAGATGTTGGGCAGGATATGTAACACTGCTGTTACCTTCAAACTTTATAAGCATAAATTCTATGGTTTGGTTATTCAGCTGTGCCATAGAACCTTCTATGTACTTTCTTTAGCTAACAGCGTTACATCTTTTCCACAAGGTTTTTAAGAACATTTGGTAAGTATTTAATGGCAATTCTATTAAATATATTTTCTAACAATAAGGCTAATATCACTAGTGCAAAGAGAAATGATATTAGTTTGACAGAAGATATTCTCAGTGTGTCCATTTTAGCTTTTGGTGATTGTTCTCTTATTTTTATATGGTATAACTATAAATAACCTGTTGTCAACAACTAATTCTAGAATGTCTGCAAGGGAGTTTCTATTATACAGTATTCTGAGAACCCTAGGACCTGTAGGATCAGTTGCAACAACCACTCATGTTCAGCAGAGATCAGTGTAGAAGAAGAGTGAATTATAAAAATTTTCAGGCTAGTGCCACTGTGGCTCTAATTTCCATTTGACAATCCTTTCCTGACCTAAATTGGCAGTGCAAAAATGCTACAGTTGCTGAGAAATATTTGCCGTGTGAACTCCTATCCAAAAATGTAGGGGTTGCCCTGAAAGGACTTGGTCAGGGTAGTATGCTTGTGCCTGAGGTCAAAGGAATAATGATAATAATAATTAATAGTATTTATTGATTACCTGCTGTTTGTTAAATTCTGAATTAAATACTAAATACATTCCCTCAACTAAAATCACAAGAAATTTGTGGAGGCCTGACTTTTGTTTCCATTTTACGGATGAGGAAAGTGAGTTTCAAGAAGGTTGGTAAGTTTATGCAAGGTCGCAGGAACAGTGAGTACAGGAAAGAAAATCCTACTGCCATGCCTGTTATTTCCACAGTGTGTTGTTACCTCATAAGAAGGAGTAAAATTACTTCTCTAGAAATCTGTGTAAGGAGAAAGGGACAGTGGAGAATCACGGTTTGGTCAGGAGGTAGCCTTTGACCCACTTAGTCTGGCTGGCCTTGCTAGCTGGCCAGCCTAAAAGTATCAAACTCTGGATAGTCTGATGATAAGACCTATATTTTTTTCTTTTCACTATTGCATTTTCCCATTTCCAGACTTTTTAAATCTCTCTCATCTCCTTATGTACCTTGTAGATATGAATAGGAGAAGTTGTCTGGCTACACTTAAGTTTGTGATTTAGCTGGGCCTCAGCAAATGAGTCTGAGACAGGGAATTAAGGCCCTCCTGTGCTTTTGTTTTGGTTTGAATACTTCACTTTTTGTCTTCTCTTGGTTTTATTTTCCTTACTTGAACAGTGAGCTTTTTGAACTGTAGACATTGTGGTTCTTTCTTTGAATATCCAGTGAGTCACTAAAACCTACATGGTTAATGAATGCTTATTGAGTGAAAGAACTCATTCTTCACAGAGAAGGAGAAAGCCACACCATATATTATGCTTAATTCCATCCCATGAGCATCATTCTAGCTGAGCACCAAGTCTACCCCTTAAGTCTCATGGTGAGCCATTTCCTATGTCCCTCTGATTGGCTCTAGATTTCTGGACTCAGGTCTTCCTTGATAGGGTTGTGACACATCACATCTGTCCTTAGCTGTATTGTTCTTTGAGTATCTTTCAAAATATCTTCTTTCAGATCTTGAGATAAAATGAGGAGAGTTACTTGGCCCTTTCTCAGGTATGGGCTGACATTTCAGGCTCCCCTTCTTTCCTTAATGTAGAATCTAGAATTCAGTCTTTATTTCTCTCCTTTATTTTTATTAACAATAACTCAACTGGTTTTATTCTGGGAATGTAAACATTATGTGCTGCAAGCAGATACTTTAATGATTTAGAATCTCTCCCTTTGGGCTAACTGTGGAGTATGGAGTATGGTGTGTCTGCGAATACCCATCCCCTTCTTTATTATATTCAAATAAACCTTATAGTCCTTTTCATTATAAGTGTTCACTGCTAATGTCTATGAGAAAGTGGCTAGGGTAAGCCAGAGAAGCAAACAAAGTGAAGAGTTGAAGTTCTTACTGTTGTTATACCTCTGGTTGATAAGTCCTTTGACCACTTTCTTCTGCTCTCAAGTATATTTTTTCTGAAGATGGTGCTCATCAACCTGTCTCCTGGTCTTGTTTTAATAAAACTAGCATGGTCTTTCTCCCTCTGAGATAGAAATGTAGCACTCCTTTATCTCACGTGGACCTTTACCATTTCTTTGGCTTTGTAGATCTATTAGCTCAGTTAAATAGACTTCTGACCTGGTCAGGCATGATCCTCCCTTAAGATTTTTCTTTTTAAATGCCCCTACCTTTTTAAAAAATTTGTGGGATTATTTTAAAAAGCATAACCTGTACTTAATTTCTTAGTGTTCTATTTCTTTGAGTTCTGTTTCCTTTTAAAGTTTCTGGTGAAACAGAATTTTATATTCTTTGATAAGTTTTCTTTCAGTTTACATTTCCTAAAGACCCTGGAACCAACATGATCAAGAGTTTCGTGGCTCCTGCCCTGGGAAGCTCTGAAAGCTATGGTGACATGGCTGTATTTTCTCAAAATTTCTGCCATACCCCCAACTTTGTCTCACTTTTCTTTGTAGGTAGCAATGTTTAAGTCATGGATGATATTTATTTGACATGCTTCTTCCTCTCCCTTGTTCTTGACAATATTCTGGAGTATATTATGATGGCATTTTAGTTTCTAACTGCAGAATTTCATTGCAGGGACTAGTACATATTTTAATTTTTTTGTATGTGCATCTAGTTAACCTCCTGATCCTCAGTGTTTATATATTCAATTAAACTCACTGACTGCTCTTTCCTCTTGTTTTCCTAACCAGTTCCACTAGTGAGATCTTGATCTTGACCACTAGGCCCATCATCCAGCTAATTAATTATATAGACAGAAACCCTAAGTTTAAGCATTCATTCCTTTACCATGAATGCTAAAACCCAGCTAATTACTAAGTTCATTTTTATCTCACCTTCTACTACCTAAGTTCAGACCTCTTCATGTACTGTACTTGCAAACTGGATCCTCTCTGCCTTTATTTATTAATTCTTTCTCTACATATTTTTCACTGTCATTGATTTCCTTTTTTATGGAAAATCAAATTCTTGCACTTTCTTGCTTAGCAAACTTCATTTGTTTTTCTACAACTAGAATAAGTTCTAAGTTTTACCCTCAGAAGTTTATCTTCTAACAGATTGCAGAAAATGCTTACTGTGGCCCTAAGGGCTATTTACAAACTCTTTATCCTTATCTGGGGCTTCTCAGTACCACTGAAAGCCACAGTTACCGTCTTTTTTTAAAATTGAGTTTATTGGTACATTCTAGGTATACAGTACAGTTACATTAATAACTGGGATCTTGTACCTTTACATGACAGGTCTTGGTTCTCATTTTTTCACAGTGAACTTCTTGTTTCTCAAACATACACCTCTCTTTTATAGCTATGTGGCTTTGTTCAAGAAATTGCTATTGAAAGCCCTCCTCAAACCTTTAGTTCCTGGTTAACTCCCTCCACTTAAATGTTAAAGCTTTCTGACCCCTGTCTCTTCCAGACCATTATACCAGAAAGTAAGACAAGTACAGTAGGCTAGAACGTGAATTCCTTTAAGGGAGCATTTTCTTTGTTGAAATGATGGCCTAGTAAATTCTCCATGAAGTGAAATGAGCCTCCATGACCTTCAGTCAAATTGGAGCTCAAATTTCACAAAGATATTAGAGCAATTCTTCCTGATAGAAAAAAGAACAAGGGGCCAAGGATCACCTGGGACTGGGTCAGCAGACTTGATAAAGGGTTCTAAATGTCAGTTTGACAATTTGGACCTTACTTTTCAGTATAAATCATCAAATGCTTTTAAGCTGTGGAGAGATACAATTGGAGTTTCAGTTACAAAAGACTATTCCATCAGCAATGTGTGAGAGTGTGTGAGTGTAGAAGCAAATGAGGAGGTAGGATAACCTGCAATGACATAGACCAAGAGCTAGCAAGACTGTTCTAAAGGTCCAGATGGTAAATATTGTTGCCTTCATGACCACATATGTTCTGTATTGCCAATGCTTAAATTTGCCATTGTAGCTTGAGGATACTGGAGTTCTAGACAACGTGTAAATGAAAGAGCATGGCTGTTCCAATAACATTTTGTTTAAAACATTGTTGGAAGGCCAGAAATCAGCCTAAGGGTCATTGTTTGACAATTCATGGTCTAGATAAGTGATAATAATGTCCTACCATAAGTAGGATTGAATTGGCTCAGTTAAAAAGGGAAAGAACTGTTAAGTGCTGGTTAGGAATTAGAGATGGAGGGGATGGGAAAGGAGGAAGCTCAAAGAATATCTTAGGCTATCAGTACAGACTGCTGAGTAGTGCTGCTATCTAAGATTATTAAAAGAGTATGTTGGTCTCATGTTTCCCCCCACAGGCTGAATTTCAATGTTTGAGGGACTTGTGCAGTAACTGCCCATGGACAAGAGAATATGTGACCTGGTGGACTTTTCACTGTTATGGATAATGTTACTCTAAGTCTCACCCATTTTGTATGTGTTCAGAACTAGTATTTTTCTTTTGCTCATCTTATCTACAAAAAGGATCATTTTGAATTTGTTTTGTGTCTTCCTTTTATGACCAATAAGCCCCTTGTAACCAAAGCAACACTATTAATGGGCCTTAACACTAAAGGATGATGCATTTCATATGACAAGAAAATATGCCTATTTTGTTTGTTTATTTGATTTTGTACTGGGGATTGAACTCAGGTCCTTGCACTTATGAGGCAGGTGGAGGAACCACTGAACTAAATCCCTGGCCCTAGGTCTATTTTTCTTTCAGGAAGATTTAGCCTTCCTTTTGGGAGTTTAAGTTCACTTGATGTTGCAAATAATGTTTTCTGTTGCTTCTGACTGTAGATTTCATAAAATCTCATAAAGTCTCCTTCTCTATTCCACCCCTTCTTGTTTTTAAATCTGAACTGTTCAAGCAGATGTTTGACACCAAAAATTGTCTTTCCTCTACTTTTAACAAACCAGAATTTTATAAGACCTTACTGCCTTATCCCAGAAGAGATAAAGTCTTCAAAGTTACCAAAAAATGCTTTGGTATTGTTTTGCTAGAGAGTAAGGATTGTCATTGTTAAGAGAGAAACATTGTCTGGGTTAATATCCAGAACTATAGCCATCAATCCAGCAACCACAGCATGGCTCTGTGCAGAAGTGGCTAAGACCCAATATACCCAGACTCATGATAGTGTCAATTGCTTTTGCCCATTCTACCATATCTTTCTGTACCTTTCTTTTAAAGCCCAATAAATCCCCACCTTTCTGAGGTAACATGGAGTCTGGATTGTTACTTATTATTTTGGGGGCATTTAATATAGGTAATAAGCAGAGTGTGGAATCAATAAATCAAACATTATATTAACGTTTTTAAATTCTGATTGCATATTAAAATCATCTTGGGGACTTTTAACAAATACTGATGCCCAGCTTGATTGAACACAAGCCTCTTCAGGTATTCCCTGGGAATGTGAATTTTTCCAAATTCTCCAAGATGATTCAAAAGTGAACCTAGATTCAAAAGCATTATCCTAGAATTTAGATTAAATTTTTGATCATCTAGAAAATGGCAGGGAAGTAAAGCACTGATCGTTAAACATCATTCTCATGTGCTTCTTATGAAGTACTAATGTTTGGCCAGTAGCCACATCTCCTAAATACACAAATCCCTGGCAAGAAAAGAACCTTAAAAGTCAAATCTAGCATAATTCCCAGCAACTGCCACATTTGTACACTCTTGCCTACATCTGTCTCAGCTTCTTCTGGTTTCATTGATGTAAACACACAAAAGAAAGATCACAGCTTTCCCAAGTGAAACTGGTAGCTCTTTAAAAACAATATTATGGCAATAATAATAGACATTCTTCTGCCCTATGGTCTAAAGGAAATCATGTATTTTCAAGCTCTGTATTCTACATATATATGTAATATATATTAAAAACAATATATGACATATGTCAGTAATCCATAATTACACTGTGTGACCATTAATTGCCATATTTCAACTTCATTAGGTTAAGAAATACACAGGGGATTAAAAAAAGGAATGCACAGGGGGTTAGTAGAGCAAACTTATGTGTTTCTGATGGGTCATGGAGCTGGACCTGGGGTACCATGTCTGGTCCCCAGCCCCTTCTTCTCTGGCACTGCTCCCGTTCTCTGCTTTCTGGCCACCATGAACTGAGCAGCTTTGCTCCACCATGCCTTTATGCCATGGTGCTCTTGCCATGGGGCTATCTAACTGTGGGCTGAATCCTCTGAAACCATAAGCCCAACTAAGCCTCTCCTCCTTTAAATTGTAAGTATTGGGTATTGTGTCTCAACAATGGGAAGCTGATTAATATGCTGTCTGCAGTGTCTTGGAATCTGGTTCAGAGAAATAAAATGTCTTAATCAGAAGTAGTTCCTGGTTAGGTGGGAAAGTTTGAAAAACATACAGCGTTCAGAAACCAACTACTATAAATCACATGTAAACTCAATGGCCTGTGATGAGCACAAGGAAGGAGAGCCTGAAGACCTGGCCATGATAGAAGAAGCAGTATGGGAGCTGAAATTGCAAGGAGTCTTGGTCTTGGATATGTGGATATGTAGCAAGGGATTTCCAGGGGGGTAACAGTCAAATGGATGTGAGACATTAGTGCCATTGTTTATTATCTAGGTGAAGATTAGAAAGCAAAAGAAGATCTGAAAGTTTCACTTTCAGTAGTAGAAACACTTTTCATTTTTCATTATTGACATTTTAAAGTGCATTTTTACTCTTTTTTTCTTTTAGAATTAGTCATTCTAATGAGTGTTAAGCCTTATTTCCTGCTTTTATGAATAAAACCATCACTCACTAATGAGTCATATCTCATTCCAGTATTAAGTGTTCAAGGTTAGTTACTGAAAGCTCAACAGTGTGAAAAAGTAAATACAATTTCCCTTCTTTTCTTGCTTAATTGTTAGATAACAAGTCTCAGGCATTACTTAGAATTGCAGTGGGTGTAGGGAATCCTAAAACAGATTTTTTGCTTTTATCAGATCATAGATTGTAATGGAGAAGGGCACAGCCAGGCAGCCAAGATGATCATAGGTTTGGCTTGAGTTGAGTCTGGTAAGTAGAGGTAAAGATTACACCAAAGCATCCTCAATTTCTGGGTCATTCAGTATTTGAGTAAGCAAGGAGGAAAATAAAATCAACGAGAGTTTAAGGTTTGCCTCTGCTAATGAGGAAGCACCTAATCTCTTGGGATTAAACTGTCCAAGAAAAGATGGGCTATATGTTTTTTTTTTCCACTTTTCAACAATCTGAAATCCCATCGGTGACTTAAAATTGAAACCACCTGTGTCTTTTGAAGAATGGAACTCTGCTTGAGACATCAAGGTTCTGGTTTACTTTTGTCCTCCTATAAACCTTTACTTCCCTGTTTGGGTAATCAGCTACATAGTGGAGTATAAATTTGTGATTATACTAGAACTTCATGAAACATGGTCTGTATCTAATCAGGCTTCTATATGATGCATAAACTATTACTACAGTGGTTTTTACAATACTAAAATTTTATAAGTAGTTGATAATTACCTTTGAAAATGAAAATGAAAATTCTGGCCAAAGTATCATGAGATGTAACTAGTATGAAACCACCTCCTGCTTTGCCACACTGAAGTTTCATGGAGTGGTTGTCAGTCTTTTGGGCTGGGTCTTGGCATAGCACCTGCAGGATGTGTACTAGCAGCTCCCCTGAGGTTGACCATGAAGTGAGGAGATGCCAGTGACTTTGTGCAGTGAGTGCTGGCTCTGTGCTAGGCTTTAGAAATCAATACATTTGTTTGGAAAACAAACAAGAGCATCAACATAGAGTGATGGCTAGAGGCTCACTGAGAAGCTTGCATTGCCACAAAGAAGCCTTTTAGGGCAACCATTAACAACCCTTGCACAAGCTCAGTTCTTTCCTGTTATAGCTAAAGTAGATTAAATTTGGCTGACAGTGTTTAAGATCTGGATGCAAGATCTTGATGCATGGAGGGTCACTGATGACTGCTTATTTAAAACCTTCAGGAGATGCTGATCAGGGAGCTAATACCATGGGGGAGTAAACAGACACCTTGTCAGAGCAGGAATGCCAAAAACAATGCCAAAATGTAACTCGGGGTTACATCCCATGGAATGGCTAGGTTAGGATGGATTATGCTTGTTGAGAGTCAGGAAGATGAGTAATAGATCCTGAGTGGAAAAGAAGAAATGTAATGGGAGAGGTCAGAGTGCCACCAATAGGAGTAGAATGTTCAAGATGCTCGCTCTTTCTCTCTCCCTCTCCCAGTCTCTCTCTTTCTCCCTCTCTCTCTCTCTCCCTGCTTCTCCCTCTCTCCCCCTTTCTTTCCCTCCCTCACTGCCTTCCTTTCTTTTTTCTTTCCTTTTTGTGTCATTTTCTTGCTATGTAGTGAAGGCCAAGTTTTATTCATTATGTAGCTCAAGATGGGCTTGAATTTGAGATTTTCCTGCCTTGACCTGGCAAGTGCTGGGATTATAGGCATGAGTCATCATGCCCTGTTCAGGGCTCATTTTTATTGGGTACTTATAGAGCAGTCTGTGGGGTTGGCACTGCTTATCCTGATTTAAGGGCATACATGGGAGCAGATTATTTTGTAGCTGTGAAAAAGGACTATTTTACCCCCAAGAAAATGTTTACTAGGGAGCTTTTGGTGGGTGAATTGGAGGAAGGGTTACGTTAAATATCAGGAAATCTAGAGAAGTCAGTAAGAATTGAGAATTCTGTAACTGTTCAATAGCTATTATTCTAATCTCAATATACATGATGGAGAGAGGGGAGGTGGATGAGATAAGATACCATTTCCTGTGGAGAGTAGAACTATGGGCAAGGAAAGGACAGAGAATTCTGAAAGGATAGCATTCAATCTGAGAAAGAAGGTCAAATCAGGCTTGAGATCCTGTGGGGAGAGACATCTGTACAAAACCTCAGCAGGATAGGTAGTCAAAATGCCAGCTTTGTTCTGTGTATAATCTGTGGCTCTTCCCTTCAGGTAAACAACATCATAGTTGAGGATAGCAATGTATAATTACTGACAGGAATGAGGTGTAGTCATGCAGGGAATAGCTTAAGAAATGGGACAATTTGCTTGGAAAAGAGAACTCATCGCAAAGAGTTTGAGAACAGCTTGCTCCTCCTCAAAGGACCAAAGTAAAGAGAGCCACAGTGAAGAGAGAGGGACCAAAGTGTAAGGAGGGAGAACAGCTTGGCAGGGAGCTCCCCAGGACAAGGCTTACCAAGCAAGGGTCTGCTCTACCTTTCTTAATACGTAGATGGGGAAGGGTGTTCCATAACTGAATGTTGGTGACTGTAGTCTTTTCCTAGGAGCTGACTATAGTCTTTTCCTAGGAGCTGACTATTGCCCTTGACAATAGGCATCCTGGATATCAAAGATAGGGAATGGGCTATCGAAGGATTAGACCACAGCAGATAAATTTATAAAGGTTATAATAAGAGAGGAAAACTTGGAAGCTGTCTCTTTTAAAAGGTTGACTTATGGCCAGATGTGGTGCTGCATACGTGGTATCCCAGCACTTGTTTGGCAGAAGCAGAAGGATCACCCAGAGTTCAAGGCCAGCCTGGACTATATAGTGAGACCCTGTCTCAAAAAATCAAAATTAAAATATGAAAATAAAAGGTTGACTTAGGAATTCAAAGTCTACTCTTGAGTCCATTGTAAAAGATGGAAATGAGATTCAGGAATGGACAAATGTTGACGGTGAAGGCAGGAAGGGAATTAGGACACACTATAGGAAAGAGAAGCCACCCACAAGGGGAGTCAGGGATGCAGCAAGATCTAAGGTGGGCATGGAAAGGCAGTATAGTATCTTTATCTGAAAGCCTTGCCTGTCCCTAAACATCCCTCTTCAGTGCCAGTCCTAGAGCTGGTTGATAAGCAAGAGTCAGATTCTTGAAGGTGCCTAACTGGATTGGGATTGGGATCACTTGGTACTCAGCAAACCACACCAATGGAAGTTTCACATACCAGCATTAGTGCAGCAAGAACACTTGGAGGATAGAGATGGGCTTTGAGAAACTCAAATACAGGAACAGAAGGCTATGGTGCTGCTACTTCATTTACTTGGAAATACTCTAATTTGCTAGGAAATACTCTAATTTGTTTTATCTCTGACTTATGTCTCATTCTTCAAGAAGCTTCCTGTATACAGAGTACTGTTACCTAGACAACCATAGAGCCTCTGCAATTCAGTAAACTTTTATAGTATCTTCATTAAAAACCTTGATTATATCTCTTTTCTAAGAGCATGTGAGCTGTAGGAAGGCTGCACATAGTCAAGTTGGTTGGACTCAATTGAATTTTCTTCTTTTCCTTATTGAAAATCAGAACTCTGAGTCACATGGCTAAGGAGTTAAGAAACTGATAATGGTAGAAAAACAAGCTTTTGTTGGTCATTACAAGGATGTTTCTGCCAGCCAACTGTAGAACCATGGTCATAGCCTTGAATTTAGCTCAATGGGGTTCCAATTCTGGTTCTGTTGTATACTGATGGTGTGCATTAGATAAATCATTTAGCTTCCCAGAGTTTCTCCTTTCTCATCTAAAAGCTGTAGACACTCTACTGATTTTACAGGCTGTTGTCAGTGGCTAGCTGTGACCATTAATTTTGATATGTCAACCTCATTACATTAAGAACTGCCTACCAGATGAATAAAGCAAGCTCCTAAATATGTCTGAGTGGATCATGAAAGTTTGACCTTGGGTACTATTCATGATTTCTTATCCCTTCTTTTCTGGCACTATTTTCTTGTACTACTTCTTGCCATCCACGAACTCAACTGCTTTCTTGATCACACCTTTCTGCTATAATGTTTCTACCTTGGAGTCAATTGACTGTGGACTGAATCCTCTGAACTGTGAGCCAAATTAAACCTCTCCTTTAAGTGGTGAATGCTGTATAATGTGTTTCAGTGACAAGAAAGCTAATACAGAGCTCTGTTGTTATCAAGGCCCTCAATATGCAGACCTAGGTGAGTACTCTACCTTCATACCTTCCGGGTGTTAGGCTGTGCTAAAACCCTGAAGTACATCCATATAAATCAGTCCTCTTAATAGAGGTTCTCAAAGTAGTAACATCTATGCAAAATATTTCCCTTACAGGTGGACACCAAGATGAAAAGAACAGAATAACCCATTAAGTCAGAAGGTGTGTGGCTACTGGACTCTATTTCTTTTGCTTCCTGCTTCTGGGCTTTTCCCATTATGCCACAGTAAGGGCAGGGTCCCTCGGCTGGGAATCAGAAGTCACCAAATGTTTATACTTTGTTCTTATTTGATGGTGATTGAGAGCATGAGCTTCTGAGCCAGACTGTTGTGAATATCAAACAAGTTGTTATTTTACATGTATACTTATATCTGTATCTACATCACAGTGTTTGTAAATTCAGGACAGTACCTAACACAGTATAAGCACTGCACATATGAATTAGCTGTTCTTACTGCCATTGGTAATGACAGTAAGAAAGAATTAGCTAATAATATATCCTGGCTGATGCCTATTGTTTGAAAATTTTCAACACTTCTTTTTGGTACTTAAAAATATCTTGGTTTGAGAAATAATTCTTCACCCTATCTTTAGTAGGGAAAACATCCACTGGTCAATTAATCAAGAGAACATACTATCATAAAATTTCTATGAGAATTTGGCATCTTGACCTCTTTGTGTCCTAGTTCTTTCATCTTTCAAATAGATATTTAGTCTAAATCCTTTTAATTCATACCCTAACAGTGGCTTTTGATCTGACCTGATAAGATTTCCAACTCATCCTTGTCTGTTGTTGTAAAGAATAAAAAGGAAGAGATTACAAAGCCTACAAGTATGCTAGTGCAGAAGCTCTTGCAGCTTTACCCTCTGATAACCAGCCAACTGCCATTTTATTTGGGTCCCAGCAGTGGGTGGAGAAGGCAAACAAAAGTCATACATCAAGGCCATTTTTCTGGTATGCAACAAGTGTTGTCTCAACCTGTGAAGTAAAATAAGCTCTGTTTTATTAGTCAGGGCTTCAGTAAGAACCCAGTTGCTTTTCAGTTTCAGCTTGAAGAGGCCCTCCATAAATAGAGCAATTTACACTCTAGTCTAGAAAAACTCAGATTATCCTAAGGCAGTACTTTATTATTCAGTTTTAGATATTAGGAAAAAGCTCCACAAACCCCAAATGGGCCCACAAACTTAAATGAACCAATTGGTCAATATCATTTGGTGTTCAATAAATGTGATAAAATACAGAACAAATGAGAGCTAAACAAGAAAAAGACATGGGCTAAGTCATGCTCACCCTATTTGATAAGACTCATGACAAAGCTCACAACACTAGAGGAAGCCAAGATCATTCAAAGAGGGAAACAGGTCAGAGTGCCTCAAGTGCAAACAAATAGGGCACTGGGAAAAGGCATGTTTTCAGAAATGACTTAGCCCTTGTGAGACCTATAAGAACATAGAAGACCTTTGAAATTGGAAGAGGAACTTCCCGCATTTCCAGAAATTGATGAGATCATCCCTCACCATGGTGGTCAGGGAAGAAGGCCTGGAGAATGAGTGGTAACATTGCCCAAGGCAATTACAAGGCCCCCATTCAAGAATATCATAATTATAAAGGTACAAGATCCCAGTGATTAATGTAACTGTATTATATACCTAAATTCTGCCAATAAACTTAATGAAAAGAAGAGTATCATAATTAATTCACAGGAGACTTGGGTAACTTTAGATGTAGCTGGTAAAAAATTTTATTCCTCTGTGATACTAAAACTTATTCTGTTTTAGTTTCTTATTTGGGTGAACTTTCATTCCACTCTAAAGTTGTTGTGGGCCCTGGGGGAGTTAACCAGACAGCTTTCTTTACTCTTTCTCTGAACCGCCATCTGGAAGCTTTGCTTTTCCAAGCTGCCTTTATGGTGATACCTGAGTGCCCCATACCAATAACTGAAAGAAATATACTCTTCCTAGTCAGGGCACTCTGACGCTCAGATCTCTGGTAACCCATGTCCTATTTGCTAGGGACCCAGCCATTCTGAACCCATGGAGCCTGATGTGTCTGCTGGAAGTAGATCCCCAGGCATGGTGCGATGGCGCCCCCGGGAGGGCCGTTAAGCTACATCAGTGGTCATTCAGCTAAAGGAGCCTACTCTGTATCCTCACAGAAGAAGTCCTTCCTGAACAGTGAAGCTAGACTGGGGTTAAAGCCCATCATTGACAAGTTTCTGGCTACGGGATTACTGGTGCCATGCCAGTCCCCACACAGTACACCCATTTTATCAGTAGTCAAGCCATTAGGAGAATATCACTTAGGGTAAGATTTCAGAGCCATCAATGAGGCAGTGGTTCCCATTCACCCACTAATATACCTATATCCCCTATTAACATAAATCCCAGGATGCCTTAAATGGCTCTCTGCCCTTAATCTCAAAGATGCCTTTTTTATCCCTGTGCATCCTAGCTCCCAAAATTTGTTTACATTTGAATGGCAGGATCTCCAAACAGGACTTCTTCAACAGTATACATGGATGGTATTGCTTCAAGGTTTTAGAGACTTATTTGCATAGGCTTTAGCTCAAGATCTGAGACACCTAAAATTCAGAATGGCAGGCCTATTATAAGAAGTAGATAATCCTTCATTTTCAATCCCACTAAGGGGTTATCTGATTAAAAACGCCATTAAGACTCTCAAATTTCTAGCAAAATGAGATTATAAGGTGTTCCAACACAAGGCCCAGATTTCTCAATAAAAGGTAACTTATCTTGGATGTGTTTTAACTCCAAGACAAAGACAACTATCCTCAAGAAGAACAGAGGCAGTTTGCTGTTTGGGACCTCTAGATCCAAACAGCATCTGAGGGCTTTCTTGGGAACAGCAGGCTTATTCTGCATATGGATAATCCACTTCAGCATAATAGCCAAACCACTATATGAGGCAACTGGAGGACCAGAAACTAAACCATTAAATATAAGCACCATAAATGCTCAAAGCATTGGAAGCCTTAAAGCAGGCCTTAAGGCAGGTCCCAGCATTAGAAATCCCAGACCTAACTAAGCCTTTGCCTCTCTGTAGCTGAGAGACAGTACTAACTCAGTGGCTGGGCCAGGAAAGCTGACCTGTTGCTTACTTTTCCGAGTGACTACGTGGAGTAACCAAGGCTAGCCTAGCTGCCTGTGAACAATGGCTACTACAGCACTCTTACTCCAGAAAGCTTCTATGATAACCCCAGGACAAATGTTTGTAGTTGTAACTCCACATCCTCTTAAGGCCCTGTTAAAACTCAAGAGACATTTGTAGACAACTTCAAAGAGGCACTTTAAATATCATTTCATTCTTATTAAAAACCTAGGTGTTTCTCCTTAGTCTTGTGCTATTTTAAATCCAGCCACACTCCTTCCAACCAACCAACAGAAAGAACATGGATATGAATAGCCCATCACTCAAAATTATACCTGCCATTCTGATATGGTTCACTGTGACATAGCAGTTTCATAAAGAATGGCATTAGGATGGCAGGTTATGTCATGGTCAGCCCCAGCGGGTCAATGAGGCAAAAGAATTCCTCCTTGCCCACATTGAAATTCTCCAACTTGCTGGAGGAAGAGGGTCAATATGCATACTAAATCCAAATATACCTTTCTGGTCCTACACGCGCGTGCACACACACACACACACACACCCATTTTGGAAAAAAGAAAATTTGACTAGTTATAGTCTCCAATAAAACATGGACCAATGATAATCTCATGAATGAGGTAGTGGTTGTCCATTACAAGGGACACCAAGCCTCCATGGACTCTGTCTCCCAGGGAAATTCTAAAACAGATTTCACTCCCAAACAGTGCTCTCCAATATATTTCTGGCCCATTGACAGCTCTACCTCATAGTCCCATCCTAACATCTTGATGTAGAGCAAAGACATTCTAAAAAAAGCTTCAAATGATTCATACTGAGAGAGAAACTCAAAAGGGCCAATGATGCTGTGCAGAACTCTGACTATTCTTGCTAAAATGAGTGCAGTAGAAAGTCACTGAGTCCCTACATGATGCCTTCCACCACTATGGCACACTGGCTCTTTATAGGCCTGGAGCCCATATACAGGTCTGTAAAGCATGTTATTTCTGTGCCCTCCACACAGATGGATCCTACTCCATTACCTGAAGTAGTATAAAGGCATGGATCCTCCCATGGAAAAGATTGACAAATAGATTTCACCCACATGCCTACCTGTGTACACTTGCTGGTATGCACTAATCCCTTTACTAGGTAAAGACCTTCCCTATCAGGTAAAAATGCACTTCAGAGATGGTAAAAAACCTCTAAGAAATAATTCCTAGGTTTAAACTGCCTAGATCTATCCAGAGTAATAATAGACATTATTTAATAATCTAAATCACACACAGAGATGCAATGACACTGGAAATTAAGTGTTACATCCACAGTGTGAGGAGGTTCCAATCATCAGGAAAGGTTGAGCCAATCAAAATTTCAAACAAACCTTACCCAAGGTGTGTCAAAAAACCCACCATAAGTGGCTAAATCTCCCTCCAATTGCTTTAATGGTTCTTTTGGCAGGCTCCAAGTTAAACTTGAGCTCAGTCCACTTGAGATACTTTATGGGAGGCCCTGTTGACATCTTATCTACTCACTGACACTGAAACCTTCCAACTTCTTCCACATATAATTCATCTAAAAACTTTCCAACAGGCCCTCCAGAAATATGGTGATAATATTCTTCTACTTTCATGGATTAAGAATATGTTTTAGCCCAAAGTCTGCCCTAGTGACCAGGTCCTAATCAAAATTTTAAAAAGAGGGTGGACCCCAGGACCAACTCCCATCCAAAAGGAAAGTCCCCTTATAACCCTATAGTTGGATTCATCTCTCCAGGTTAAAGCCCAAGCTTCCAGAAATGCAAGAGAGAGAGAGGGAGAGAGAGAGAGAGAGAGAGAGAGAGAGAGACTACAATATTTGCATACCTGTGAAACAATAGACAGCCTCAAGTTTCTTTAAAAAAAAACATCTGATTTATCCAGTCTCCAAATGATGGGCAAATGGGCTCTTTCCAAGTTTTAGCTTACAAACTGTGCCGCTATATAGGTGTGCATATATCACTGTGATATGATTCTTTTAGTTATTTTGGAAAGATATCCAGCAAAGGGATGGCTGGGTCAAATGGAACCTCTAGTACCAATAAACTCAATTAAAAAAATAAAAAGTTCTATTAAAAAAAAAACCTTCTGGTAAACCAGGAATATAAAATGGTTTCTTTCAGTAAATTGTGTAAGTAGTCTTGCTACTGTCTTAAGATTCCTGTTCCAAGTAACAATATTTTGGGGGATTTTCTTCCTGATTCTTTTGAGATCCTTCTGAATTATTCAAAATCTGCCTCAATAGAGATAATAAACAGTGCATGAGACCTTAAAGATTTTCATATTTTTCTCCTATCATCAACAGCCACCCAACAGCCTAGACATACTTACCCAAATAATTTTTTACATCAAGATCAGATGGACTCACTAACAGCAGTGGCCATATGATATCATATGAGACTAAATTTTCTGACAGCTAAAAGAAAAGCGCTGTTTTCCCTAAAAATATATACTTCCTTTATCAATAGATCTAAAATAGTAAAAGATATGTCACAAAACTGGCTGACTGTGCTTCCAAGATCCATTCAAAACTGTTTGAGTTATAGATGTCCTGGCCAAATATGTAAATTAGGAGTAGATTACTGTCCTGGACATGGCCTTTGTTAATTCTTCTAGTAGCCTTACTATTTAGATCTTATATACTTAATTTGTTAGCCAAGTATGTTTCTTTTTGCTTGACAGCTATCAAACTACTGGTGATGACAATAACTCAAAATTAAAACCTACTTGCACATCAATGTTTTACCAAAAAGATCTTGAAAAAAGGACTCAGTTCTCTAAACTCATAGATCAGATAGGATGAAGGTTCCTTGGTCTCCACATGAATAGGGCCAGCACACATACTCAAGCAGAAGTAGCTATAAAAGAAAATGATTCCTCCTTCAACTCTTCTCAAATATTTTTGGAGACCAGGGCTCTCAGTGGGGAAAAGTAAAGTTAGAAACAAAGGCACTAAGTCACTCCCTTCCCTCCATTTAACTCTAAACAGCACTCAGTCATTATTCCTGCTCCTGTTATCCTAAGAAAAGTAGAAAATAAAATAACAAACCCCTAGAAAATCACTAATTCCCCATGCAAGAACACAGGTGCCAGACCATTGGCACCATAGGAAACTCAGTGGAAAGCAACTAAAGAAGAGATATCTGGCCTTTAAATTTTGAAAGCCTGAGTTACCAGCTGCTTTGCCCAATTTTCCCATTGCTATTTCTACTTTGACCTGTGTGTGGTGTTTTCTGTCACCCTGACAGCTTTCTTGGACTGTGATATATCTTTTTGGAATGGACTGCCCCCAAGCTCAACTTCCTATAACCTTCAATAAATATAGTTGCTTACTAGGCACTACAGGGTATATACTTGGCAATTCTTTCCTCATCATACACCAGAACCTGGACTGTTACAGGGCCATACAACTGTAGTAGTCACTTATGACATATTTAACAGAAGCAATCAGAATGTTCTCAGGTTTAGTGGAAGGGAAAGAGATGCCACCTCTTTTTGCAGGAGTATCAGAATATTATCAAATGCAAGGAGAGAGAAGATAGAGTGATTTTTTTGGTAAGAGGAATGTTAAAGCTTTTGTGGTCATCTTTAATCTATCATAATTGATTTTTACTTTTATTTCCAATTACTTGTTGCTGATATATAAAATTATTATGGGTTATTTTATGATGATCTTGTATCCCATAATACTACTTTATTTCTTATTAAATCTATTAGTGAATAATGAATCTCTCTCTCTCTATAACTCACATATATGATTAATCTTTGGATTATTTACTTATTCCTTGGATTGTATATGTAGGAAATCCTGCCCTCATTTTCCTATTATACTTTTTATTATACTTACCTTATTCCACTAGCTTAGAGCTCCCATATAATACCAAAAAATGTGGTAAATTAGTTTTAACTAGATGAGTAAGTTAAGGACTAAAAAATTATTTTTGTGGAAAATGAGAAAATAATAATATCCTCTATGGGCAATTCATTTACCCATCCAATAGTTTTGGAGTACCTCTCCATGCTCAGTTCTGTTTTAGAGACCAGTGGTATCTTCACAGTTCTTTTAAATTGAAGTTATTTGGGGTCTTAGAAATAAACAATTTCCAAACTAGAAACACCAGATATGTGTCAGGAATATGGAAACATAAGACTTGGTAGGACTATTGTACACTATATGGCAGCCTGATATTAAGCTTTATGAATTACCTGAGAATATTCCTGAAAGAAATATCCAAGACCAAGTGGGAGAGGCATCCAAGATGAAACATAAAGATAGGAAATCATATAGTATGTGTGTGAGATATGAAGGTGTATGTTGGTAAGTAATGGAATATTCAACCAAGAGAATTACCTAGTACAAGGTTTTTAATGCCTGAGAGAGAAATTTGAACTTCACGTGTTTTCATTCACTAGTACTGCCATAATAACACCCTACAAATGTGTAAACTGTAACTTATTTTTTGTGGCCTTGAAGTTTGAAAGTCCGAGATCCAAATTTTGACATGTTGGTTCATTCTGAAGTCTCCTCCCTTGAATTGTATATGGTCACTTTCTTGTTCTGCTCTCAAATGGTCTTTTCTACTTATGTTCTGATTTCTGGTGTTTCTTTGTGTTTGAATTTCCTCCTCTTATTAGGACACCTGTTAGATTGGATTAGAGTCCATAGTGTTGGCTTAATTTTAACTTAATCAGCTTCAAAAATCATATAGTGGACCCTTGACTTACAAACTCCATAAGTTCCGGAGGGCTGGTTGCAACTCAGGTTGGTTGTAATCCAATATGGCTGATATTTGGATGTTTACCTGGGTACAGATAATACGAGGCAGATAAATCTTCCATTAGCCTAATTAACCCAAATTGTTCATATGTCAGGTCAGTCATAACTTGAGGTTCCACAGTATCTCTAAATGAAGATACATTCTGAGGTTCTATGGGTTAGAGTATCAAAATGTGAATTTTGGGGGAGAGAGAGGACACAAATCGGCTCAGAGAAATCATACTAACATGGTAGTCTAGGAAAAGCTATCAGGCATCCTTGAGCAGGGAAGTAATACCCTAAGGGTGGAATGAATGTGAATACATCTATGCTTGAAGTGACAAGTGTGGAGCTATGTGTATTAATGACCTCAGAGTTGGTACAGATTCGACTGCTGAGACAAAGCATCACTAGGAAGAAAGAAAATTTGTCTTTTTTTTACTTACTGTTAATCATTGCAAGCTGGGGCCATATAATTTAGTCACATTTCAGAATGCTTTTAATATCAATGCCTTGTCCTTTAGCCAACCATAATCCATAATGAATAGTTTCCCTGAAATCTCAGCTAACACAAACTTTTATTTCAGATTTCAACAAGGGAACATCATGACAGATAGGAACAAAGAACATACAAGTTTGAAAATATACATGGCATAACTTGCCCTCTTGGTAACATGGCAGGAACTATCCCCATTTAATTGTTCTTTGTTGTCTAATGATGAGGTTATGTGGGCCACTTTTACAAATGAAATTAATTCAGCAATTCTGTGAATGACTGTCATTTACTGGACTTATTTCCTTTAAAAAATTTTGGTAAGGAAACCAATTTAAAAACCCATATTACTAAGGAATGCAAATAAAATGATTGTATATTGTGTTCACTAAAACAAATGTACTTTTCAAAATTTCATGTTTTAAGACTGATGTTGAAAATGTCTAAGGAATGTCATCACTTTCAAGAAATTCCTTTTCTGATTTAACACTCAAATTCTGGAGTTATGCCCTCAATAGCTAGTTTCATTTCGGTCTTCTCAAATGTCTCGGTTTCTTCTGGATGTTCTGTGTCATGCTATGAACAGTGTTAAGAAGGTATGAAGGAACAGGTGAAATGCATATGGGTTCCTACAAGGAATAGTATTAGTTTTCTTTTGTTGCTATAATAAATACCTCAATCTTAGTGGCTTAAAATTGATTTGTTTTGTTATGATCCTGTAAGAAGTCTTAAAATTGAGGTGTCAGCCATGCTGTCTGAACTCACTTTGAATCTATAAATTCTAATTTTGAGTGTACTATCTAAGTCTATTGATTCTTATCCCTGAGTATACATCAGAGTCACATGCAGGGCTTAGTAAGACAAACTGCTGAGTTTCTGATTTAGTGAGTTTTGTGGAGTCAGAGAATCTGCATTTCTAAACAGTTCCCCAAATGAGGCCATATTGGTCTAAGATTCCACTGTGAGAACAACCATCACTGCCTATTTGCTTTTGCACTTTCCAATTTGTTCGCATTTCCTCCAGTCTCAAATTATCAATACCTTGAATCCTATATTAATGCCTCTTAGAAAGAATTTTTATTTCTTTTTTTTCTAGACTGTTATTATTTTTTATATTTCAATTCCCAACCTGTTATTTAAAAAATATATACAAAAAATATATACTATTTATTAAAAAGGAAAGAAGACAAAATGAACCCCTAATATTTAATATTAGATTTAGCAGATATAAAAATGCCCCTTTAGCTTGCTATAATACTTTCTAAATACATGCTCTCAATTTATGTCCTTGTTTCAGTGAGGGCCAGAAACCAATAAGCTGTGGACTAGTGCAGGTCCACAATGCCTGAGTGGCAGTGTATGTAACTCTGAAAATAGAGACTTCTCCCGTAGCCCATGTCTACTTATCTTCACAGCCACCTTTCACATAATACCCTCCCTCCAATGCTACCTAGAACATTGCAGTGGTTCTAGAAAGGTTCAAATCCTTCTGTGTACTTAATGAAAATTTTCTACCAATGCATTCTCAATTTTCATTTTCCCCATTATGTCATTCCTAGTGGTAAACAAAACAATCTATGGAACTTACCTCCACTCCCCATTCACCTTTCTCCTACTTTAAAGAAAAAATAAAAGCTTTTCTTTACCTCATATTTCTCTTCAGTTACTTCCTCACTTAAAATTAATATTACCTTAAACTGACAGATCCCAATTCCATACATTTATGGGGTACACTGTCATGATTTTGATCTATTCCTATAACTTGGAAGTGAATGAATCTAACTGTTTCTCTTATACAGAAGTCTTTCCAAGGCTTAATAGTCTTAAATGCCTATATTGCCATTATACTTTTAATCTATCTAAAATGTTGCTTCAGAAAGAAACCTGACCTTGTGTTGCTAGCCCTTACCTTTTCTGGATAGATGGGTTTTGATAGAGGAGCCAACCTGTCCTCGTTGATTTTTTTCTAAACCAACTCTCCACCCAATCCTGCACCTTCCCATCCCAGTTCTGCAAGTCTGAGGGGTTTAGTTCAGTTGCTAGTGCTGTCTGCAGTACCTCATAAATGTGCATGACTGAGCTGGACCAAGCACCAGGCTTGATGTTTTCCAAACACTCTTATGAGTCCCAGCTAACTGCTATTTCTCACAAAACTTTCTTTGCAATTTCTGCAATCATATGAACCAATTTCAATTAATGTTTCAACTATGATTTATTTAGACAATGCCAAGTGCTTAGCAAAACTCAAGATCTTTGGCAATTTTTGTTTTTCTTCTTTCTGCTTCATCCTTCACACATTAAAATAAACTTTTGGGTGGCACTATTTGTCATTTGCATGGTAATTTGAATTGCTCCCAAAACGTTATTTTCATACATGTGGATTTCCCTTAAGTATAATTCATTTAAAGCAACTGTCATTTTTGTCATGTGAAAATTTATGAAACTGTCATCTACTTTCTTGACTTTTTTCTTTCCTTTGTATTTAATTTCCTCCACTCCCTAAAACCTTGTATTTCCTTTGAAGTGCCACCAATGTAATTACCTTTCTTTAAGTTATCTATTGGTTCATAAAAGAATCATCTCTCTGCTTTGCTGTTTTCCAAAAACAGAGCATGGATCAAAACTCACTCCCATATTTGCATGATGAGCTAAGGAGACTGAGGTAGTGTTACCTGAGATAAAATAAGTTAGTAATAGCAGGAGAAAATGATAATGAAGTAGAAGGAAGAATAAGATAATGTCTCTTTAACAGGTAAGGGAATTCAGGCCTCATGCTATTAAGATCACATAGAAAATATATTACTGAGTTAGAAATCAGAGGCACGACTTTGGTTTCTAGCTCAAGAGCAATCCCATTAGCTCATAATTGCTAATGTACATTCATTGTTTCTGATTGCAGTGGACACTGATAGGAGGAGCTGAATGGCCTGCAGGACTTGGTTGAAAGGGTACCCCATGGACCACTGGTACAATGCAACTCTGCTGAGGTCTAACCTAGGGAAGGGGAGAAGAATAACAAATAGTCCCAGCTAGTGTTATGGAAGAAAAACAGTATACTGTGAAAGAAGAATTACAGTTGTTTAAATTGTGCTATCATGTTGTAAAGAAGAGTAGGAAAGAGAAGGGGGAAAGTGACAAGAAAACAATTCCGCAAAATTAAACTACTAGTATCAGACAACTTGAAGTGATGTTTTTACTTATCTATTCTATGGTCTTGGAAGTTTGTGAGACAGCATTGGGCTGTACTATGTGGTTTGTATATTTCTAAATTACAGTTGAAAAACTGCTCTCATGAGGGTCATGGGAACTGATTGAAATAAAATTGTACTCTTTGTGGGTAAATTATAGAAAACAGCCAAGTTGAAAGAGAGGAAAGAAGTAGGAGCAGAGCCCTGTTTTCACCAGGTATCTCTTCTGGAAACTCATAACCTCAGACTTTGAAATTCATAGCCTCTCTTCTGGAAACTCATAGCCTCTCTGCCCCCGAGTAGGGTGGGAATGCTAAGAACCAGGTAACAGATGGATAACAGAGATGATTTGAGCCTTTATTGGAAGTATCTATTCAGTAGGGAAAGAAAAAAAGGGTCTTCAGTAGCAGAGGTAGAGAGACACAATCCTCTTTGCTCAAAAGGATACCTTGATTTCTTTTTGAATGTGAAAGATGAGACCCTAGGAGTAGGGATTGATTAGTGCTCAGAAATTGGGAGAGACAGTTGCAGTAGATTGCTTAGGAAATGAATAAAGATGTATGCCTGAAGCCTAGTAAGAGAGAAGAGAAAGAAGGACATGGGGTTGGGGGGAAGGAAACAAAGGGATGAGAGAGCTGTGGCCTAAGAGACAATCTCCCCTCTCTTCCCCTCCCCCTCTCTCCCTCTCTCTTTCTTCCTCTCTCTCTCTCCGTCTCTCTTTCTTCCTCTCTCTCTCTCTCTCTCTCTCTCTCTCTCTCAAGCTACATCACAGGCCTAAGAGACAATACTCTCAAAGAGGAAGAATATTTAATATGTAATGTTAAGTTGCTTTTAGCATAATCATGTACGCCGGTTTCCTCTTTTACTATTTCCACAATTGTCAGTAAAACCTACCACACAAGTTTATTAATCTTTGGGGGTGACCTTGATAATTAAAATATGAAAATAATGAGTAGCTAAAACAATATAAATCTATTGCCTCATAGTTATAAAAGACAAAAATCTGAAATCAAGAGTCTGCAGAGTTGCTTCATTCAAAGAGCTGTGAAGTAAAATCTGTTCCCTGCCCCTCTCCTAGCTCCTGGTAGCCTCCAGTGTTCCTTGGTCTGTACATAATGCCTTTGTTTTATATGTCTTCCACCCTATGTGTTTCTATCTCTATTTCCAAATTTCTCCTTTGTATAAAAACATAGACAGATTAGTCCTTGTACTAATGATCTCAAAGATTATATTTACTAAAAATGTCAAATTCAGAGATACTGAGAAGTATCTATCTTTTTGGTGCATACAATTCAACCCATAACAACATATATCTGTTCTGAATTATTCATTCATTCATTTGAGTAAGATGAGGAAATTATGGAATCAAGGAGAAGGCATTCATTGCACACCACAGACAAAATAGAGCAACAAGGATAGTATTTGAGGGACAATGATATGTTAAAAAAAGAAAGGAAACAAAGTCAATCAATGTTTTGCGAACTGTATATAAAAATAAGAGATGAATGCTAACCCAGTAGCCAACCTTCTTTCTACAAGTTTGTTACTGGAAAAAGAGTTGGATTTGCACTTATTTTGTAAGATGGGCACATTAAAGAACTTTTGGGTTGCATTCTTTTTTTTTTTTTTTTTTTTTTTTTTTTTTTTTTTTTTTTTTTTTTTTTTTTTTTTTTTTTTTTTTTTTTTTTTTTTTTTTTGGTCCTGGGGATTGAACTCGGGTTCTCGCACTTGTGAGGCAGGCCGCAGAACCACTGAACTAAATCCCCAGCCCTAGGTTGCAGTTTTTGTCAGGGTGAAATTTATTTTCATATAATACTCCACTCTATGTTAAACAAAATTCTTACCCTAAGGCTGATCCAGGACATGTTCTTTCAATGTCTATGAGAATTTCATAGTTTTGGGAAAGACAACAAACTAATCTTGGCTATATTTGTCCTTAGAATATCTTTCTAAAGTTGAATATAATTTACATTATATTTATATTAGAGAAGAGAGGCTATGAAACAATTTTTAGATTATACTTACAGTTTCATTCTTTTTTTGTCTGTATTCATATTTCAGACACATAGCCATAGCAATATGCAACATTTGGCCAAAGAAATCCTGTAGCAAAGTAGTATGAAAGAATCTTAGAAACCAGAATCTCTCTGACCATATTTTCTTTGCAACTAGTGCCCTCAGTAAGACACAAGAAGTCCTTAGCAAATGTGGTCACCATTGATCAAATAACTAAGTAAGAATATTCAGGTTTTAGGACTCACACCAGGAGGCATGTGATTAGCAAGCATCATTCGAGAGATGCCACATGCAATGTGAAAGGGACTATTCGTGGGCATTGCAGAGATAATTGTGAACTGTGAGTAGAAACTATTCTATGGAGGTGTGCAATACTGCAAGATCTATCAGGCAAGGAAAGGAAGCCAAACCGACCGGAAATCCATGAATCTTCAGCTATATATAACCCCTGCAGCCACAAAATGTCAAATATCTTCCTCAAAGAATGTTTGGATACCAACATTTCTTGAAGTCAGTAATATGGATAAAATCTTAGATTATTTGGAAGGAAAGTTTTTAGTTAAATGTACAATTCATTGAAGAATTTTCAATATATTTTAAAAGTTGAGACTATCTAATATATGATTGAAGTGAGTAGTTACAATTTGTTTTGCTACAGGGCCAGGGATTTAGCTCAGTGGTGCCACTGCCTGCTTCACAAGTACAAGGTCCTGAGTTTGATCCCTAGTACAAAAAAAAATTAGTTTTGCTACAAAAATGTGAAATGTTGGTTAGAATTGGGGAATTTCCTCATTTTCTTGTTAAATAAGATTAATGTTAGACAAAAGGAGAAGGAAGCATGTTGCTTCCTCTCATGGTCTAGTATGGAGAAAGACAGCTGTGGAAGTTGCAGGTCATATTGGAGAAGCAGAGATTTTTATGCATATGATTTGGGGTTTAGTTTATGATAGGCAAGGACCTAGACAGTAGTTATGAATATCTTTTCTACTTCTGTCTTTGAGAGGAGATAGTCCTTACAACATGATATATGACCACACTCACACATTGCTATCTGTACTTGGGCAAAAAGAATGTATTCTAGTAACGGATGAGGATATTGTTTCAAAGAAAGTTGAACTGAGTCTATTCACAGAAAAAAGTATTGCTCACGTCTAAATAGGGGATACCCATGGGATAGAGTCCTGGGCATCTGATGAGAAAAAATATACTTTTTTTTTTCTGACTGTGGATGATGATGGTGGTTATTTTTGAAAGAAACTGCTCATGCTGAGAATCTGACCAAAATTGTGGAAGCTGAGGCTAGAAAGGGTGAGAATATGGGAGAAGTCTGGAGAACTTATTTATTATTTCCCTAGTTGTGCATAAGCTGCCCTCATGCTTCGTATCCCTTTCCTGAAGGAAAAGACCCCAAGAGTGTGTTTGGGACAGGCTATCTTCCATAACAATACTTCTTAGTGTCAGGAGGTCAAATTTTCAGGAGCTGGGTCTGACTTCAAGGAAGACAAAAGATGTTGGATTTAAAAAAAGGATTTGTGGCAGAGTAGCACTCCACTCTGTATAAACACCACATTTTCTTTGTCCATTGTCTGATAATGAACATAGAGGTTCCTTCTGGGATTTTGCTATTATAAACTATGCTGCTAGAGGTGGATATGCACACGTAGGAAATGGGGAGACATTTTTCAAATGAGAAGGGGAACAAAGATGTAGGGAAGGAGAAGAGAAGGAAGAGAAAAGAAAGTAAAAAGAACAATAATAAAAAAGGAAAGAAATACAGCTTTTACTATATAGTGCAAAATCAGAGAGGCTTTCACTCAGATTTAAAAGAAAGACCTGGGAGATTAGGCAGTGTGCCCCTGAGAGAGGGGTGCATAACACTGTTAAGTGGCATTGAGATCTTGTTGAGTTTATTTGGACATTCAGAACAGTTTGAGGAGATGTGGCTAGGTGTCAAGTTGACGGGGGCTGAATTTATGCCAATCAATTTTCACTGTTAAATTGACAAAATTAAGAGAATCCTAGATAGGTGACTGCATCACAAGGTACTGTACTTATCAGTGCATTAATCCACTGATGTTCCTAGTTGAATCCGCTGTTAGAAAATGAGGCCCAGTTGGAAAAACTGGGTCACTGGGAGTGTGCCTTTGGAGAGTGTATATTTTGTTTTTGTTTTCTTTTCATTAAATCAATTTATTTGTTAAAATAATTTAACTCCAAATACAACTGTTGAGTTTGCATTGAGTTATAACTACATTTCAAGTTTTAATTGAAATGTCAAGGTTTAACCCTGACATTGTTATAAAACAACAAATGGTTTTCATCTTTTCATTCTCTCACATTTTTTTCTTTTCCCTTTTTACTCTTCCCCTACCCATCCCACCTTCCCTACACCTTTAGCTTCTTTCTTCCCATTTCTAAATGTTAGTAATCTTATTGGAATCTTATGCATTGTTGCAGATTATTCACACCAGGGAAACTATTCGGTATTTACACATGTGCGACTTATTTATTTCACTTAGGAGTATATCTTCAATATGTATCTATTTTCCTATGAATGAATCTATTTTCTCATTCTTTATGGCTGAGTAATATTCCATTTTATAGAAAAACCACATCTTCTTTGGGGAGGGGAGGAGGGGGTGAAGGGAGGGCAGAGGTAAGGGGGAAAACATGAGAATCAAGACTTGTCATGTAGAGGTACAAGATCCCAACAATGAATGTAACTGTACTGTATCCCTAAAATGTAGCAATAAACTCAATTAAAGTTGAAAAAAAAAACAACAAATGGTTGTTCAATTTTAAATGATCCGTTATATTAGAGCTCAACAACTAACTGTGAACTATAATCTCTGGGAAACCCCAAATCGATAATGATGTCTATTGTCAAAACCTACTTCAGTCATTCTTGAAACCCTGATCAAGATTTAATAGATGCATGATGACAGTTTAAAAAAAGGAGAAAAAGAAACAGAGAAAGACCCCCATAGTTTTCAATGTTTGATTAGCAAAAGAGACAATTAAAGCTTAACCAGTGCTAACACAGGACTACTGATAGGAACAGAAAACTAAAAATCAAAAAAACCCAACAGAGAGAAACAAAACACTCTGTTCACACAGACACTGACAACATTCGTATGGGAAAAATCCACCCTTGAAAACAGATACCAGACATCCTTAGACAACATTTCTTTATAAAGAAAAGCAAGTATCAGTAGTTTTACCACAGAAAAGTGATGGCAACTATAGCAGTGAATCCAAGGTTCAGTCCTAATTCTACAACCCAAAGGACAAAAATCATCAAAGCACCTTTCAACAGTTTAAGGAAATATTTTATATAATACTTCTGATTAAATGCTGGCTTGTTTTGTGTAAGTTGAATAAAATGAAAGGCATCAGTTACCATCACTATCACAGCTTAAAGAAACCCCAAAAGTTGCAGCATTAAGAAAAAAAAAATTAAAAAGTGCTGCCTTTTTAAAAAACAAAACAAAAAAGAAAAACCTGACCACAATAGCTAAAGAAATAGTGGGTTTTTGGATCAAACCATAGTTTTTAAGACATATATTAGAAAAATTTTCACTTACTTATATAGTTGCTAGTCTGATCAGGGTATAACGTAAGCAGTGACCCAAGTCACCAACTTTCCTCTGTAGCCACTATGATTTCATGTGTCAACAAGTGGAATCTTCCTGCTCTTGAGCTTTTTATTCCCATCTCCATAAGCACATTTACTCATGGTAATTTGGATTCATGCGGACTACAGTGGGAGGCAGGAGGGCCTCCTGTTCTAGGAAGTCTTGATGTCTTCTCAGTACACACGAAGGGCTGCGTGCAAACACTCATCAGGTGACCACATCTGTTCTCAACAACATCTTCACATTAAAAGCCCACCTTACTGTCTGACAAATATTTCTAGCCAAAACTCCAAATTTGATAATCTTTTCCACCTCATTTTGCTAGACTTTCCACATTATTTCACCTATTTTTCACATCTGCATAATAATCCATGATATTAAACTGTGGAATCTGTATAGCTGTTTCTAATACACAATCTTAGTTGTCATAAATTGGTATTATGGAATTCTAAAACAAAGAATCATTATTAAAAATTCAAAGCTTCAAAACTCAACAATTTACTAACAAATATTTCTACTTCAGTAGATAAATCATAGTTCTTGAATCTTTGATTATTCTGTTTGGGTCAAATCAACTTTTACATGGTGAAATTTGCCTGAAGAAAATTGGTTAAAAGTTTTTTGTCCTATAAATAAGGTGCTTTGTAATCAAATATTATAAAAAAATTTATACTGAAGAATGTAAATATTCATAATTCAAAGATTTTCTAACAAACATTGTCTTATTTTACTCACATTATTTCTTCAGCTTTCTCATCTATGAAAAATACTATCAACCCTCTTCTACTGTTAAAGCCTGGTGCCAGTTACTAAACACTTGCAGGCTACCAATGATTTCTATGATGTAGAAAAGCTCCTTAAATAATTTCAAAGAAAAAATGTTTCTGATACACTATATTCTGTAGTATAGATTCTCAGTATAGGCAATTAACTCTGACTTGGGGCAAATTCTTAGTAATGATAAACACACATGCACACACAGGCACACTCTGTCTCAGTTACATATGTAAGACCAGAGGTTACTTGCACAATACTGTGGAACCAAGGAAATTTGGGTGCTAAGTGTGTCACAGGCTCAGTGATATTGCAGTTCTGAAGGCCACATTTCTCTCCAGAGGTTGGGCTCAAGATCGTCTCTTCCTCATTTCTAACTCTGAATTGAGGTTAAAACCTTTCTACAGGGCTTGGGAGTTAGCTCAGTGGTGCCATTGCCTGCCTTGCAAATACAAGGTCCTAAGTTCGATCCCCAGTGCCAAAAAACAAAAACAGCAACAACAACGACAACAACAAAAAACTTTCTACATTTGATTGTAAAACTTTTGAATAGATTTTTTTTTCTGTTCCATTACTCTTGCAAATGGTAAATACTTCATGGCTGCCAAAGCCAAAAATGTCAGAGATTGAGCACCTTTTCAAAACAAAATATTCACTCCAGCTTTATCTCCCACTTCAGTAATCAGGGCAGAATTGTTAAAAAAAACCTTTATGTAATTCTTCAGGAAAATTAAAGATAAAAGGCTTTTTGTCCCTCAACTTCCACGCTATAATTTGTGTTCTACTTTTAAGCCCAAATTATTTCACATGGTTATTCAATTGTTTAAATGCCTGCAGTAAAGCTCTGCTAGAGCAAACTGGATTTCCAAAGCAGGTTAGCCAAGGGTCACATCACACCATAGCCCTAAAAGGTGAGAAGGAATTTGCTGCTTTAACAAATGTAAAAATGCCAGATATTTGTACTGTCCTGTGAGGTTTGTGCAAACGGAAACATGGGGCTGCAACATAGCTTCATTTTCCTTACACAGTGTTACTAGGTAAGCTACTAGAGTGCTTCTTGTTAGTAAGGCTAGGCAATCTCTCCATCTCAGTTGCTTCCTTCTTGTTCAGGAAATAAAGATCATCCCTGCTTGTTTAAAAAGAGAGGGTTTAGGATTTTAATTCTGGTCAAACCTTTGTGAGAGCTTCCATTTTCTGTGGCAAAGCAGGTGACTGAACAAATCCCAAAAGCAGATTGTATTTTCACACAACTTTGTTCTGACTTTTGCTCTATTGAGATCGATGTGTGAGTTAGTTCTAGGATAACATCTACAATTAAGCATCAGTTTTGAAGAACAGAAACATGTCAGCTGTGAAGACTCCTGGCAATGCTGCTGGTGATCAGCTGATATATTTACTTGACGGAATGCACTGGTTAGGAGCTCTATCCCAAATTCCTGAAAATCAGTACTCTCATAGGAAAATATTTTCCTTTAGGTATTTTTTTTGTAAAGAAGACAAAATATTTAATTGTAAGTGGTCATAGGAATTCTTCTTGTTTCTCCCTCATGATTCACTTGAGTTTATACAATAGTTGCTTCTGTCAACTCAGCGACAATGCCATCATTGCTTTGAAATGAGATCACCCTATAGATTTGTGAACTATGCCATCAAGTTGCAGATACATAAAGGAGCTTGAGGACAATGGTCAAAACTGTAGTTACTGAATCCAAATATACTCAAAGACATCAATGGACAATCACTGCTCATTTCTGAATAAGGGCTGCAATGCACTGTAGTTTCACAACACACATCCTGCCACCTCTGCAATGTGGTAGATGAAGTCTCTCTCACCCATGATACTGGGCAAGTCCTGTCAGGGACAGCCAAATTTGGATGCTATTGTATGTTACAGGCAGAACAGCATGGATCATCTTTCTGTGTCTGCATAGCATCTGAGCAGCATAGTTCATCTTCCTCACGATTTCTACAAAGAGTTCGTCCACCATTGTTTTACTCTTAGCAGAAGACTCCATAAAGGGACACTCCCGCTCTTTGGCAAGGGCTCGGCCTTCATTGGAGGATACTTCTCTTTCACTCTTCAGGTCCACTTTGTTCCCAACCAAGATGACTGATGCTTTCTCATACCTCTTCACGTGGATGATCCGGTTCCGCATGGGCTTGATGTCCTGGAAGTTCTGCTGATTGACTAGGCTGTAGACAAGGATGAAGCCCTGGCCGTTCGTAATGTACAGGTCGGGCATGAACGCGAACTGCTCGGTGCCCGCCATGTCCAGGATCTCCAGCACCGACGACGACAAGTCCACTTTGATCTCTTTGCGGTAGAAGTCTTCGGTGGTGGCGTTGTATTTCTCGATGGAGGTGCCGGTCACGAACTGTGTGGTCAGGGCGAATTTGCTCACCCGCCCAAGCCCAGCACCAGCACTTTGTATTCGCGCATTGTCCCTCCGTGGGCGCCGCTGACACATGCTGGGACCTGCCCTGAGCCACCCTGCTCATGGCCCCAAGACCCCACCCCCGTGGGAGGACGAAGCAGCCCTGGGAGGGGCAGAGCTGGGGGCAATGCGGAGATGCACTGCCTTCTGAATGCTATGAAGCGAGAAGGTTTACTCCAACATGCCCTTTGGGCGTGATGCTTCTGCTTTGGAGATAGTTGAGCACAGACCGAAAACCCTGAAATCGTGAGCAAAATAAGCCTGTCATTATTTAGATTTCAAATGTTGGGTATTTTGTCCCAGGAATAGGAAATCTAGCCAATACATGCAGAAGTTATTAGTTGGGTGTCAAGGATATCTGTAAAGCTCTTTACTCTTGGTTATTGTTAGCAATCTACTACACCTAGCACGATGCCCTGCGTGTAATGGATTCTTGGTAGGATTTTGCAATAGTTACAACTTTGAGCAAAGCACAATTACCCTTCAACATATACTTGTTTTGAGTTGTCCCTGAAGTTCACTCCAAGCATAATAGTCCTCATTGGGTCTGTTAATTTCCTCTCATCTTCTCTTAAGGTAGTTCAGCACAGTGGTTTAGAATATAGACTCTGTCATCACTCTGCCTGTATTTGATTCCTGGTATTTGTTACTTATATCTTGTATAACTTGGGCAGGTTTCTTAATCTCTCTTCATCTCATTTTTCTATAGCTATAAAATGAAGGTCATAATAATCCTGACTTCTCTGAGAGAAACAAATGGATATCTGTGTGAAGCACATAAAAGAGTAGCGAGTGTTTAATAAATGTTCCTGATTATTGCAATAGATCTTTTTCATTTTATAGCCAGAGACATAATCTCTGTGACTTCAACAAAGGAGCATCAGAAAGGGGATGAACATGTGCATCTCTCCCACACTCTAATTAAAAAGATGCTAGATTGATCTGAGATTGCCTCTCATTTACTGTGTTGTAGAAAATTTTGGTTACTGAAACCACTCAGGTTCTTATGGAGGACAAACCATGGTCGCTCATGGTAAACCACCATGTGCTTACACATGATGAGCATTTCACAGTAAAGAGTCAAACGAGCACATCCCCCATTATGCAGTAGGTAGCTGGGTTAATAGAGGCTCATTATTCATTAATTTCCTCATTAACCAATGTTTATTGAACACTAAACTTTCTAGGCACTGAGTATGTAATGGCCAACCTTGAGAAGCCATATCTGAGCAGGAGAGGAGCCAGTGGGATTGGACAGGGTCTCACTGATTCCTAGTTCATCTAATGACAGTGAGTCAGTGATGGGGTTATAAGAAATACAGCTCTCAAATAAACTACATACTGA
This sequence comes from Fukomys damarensis, assembly GCF_012274545.1. Taxonomy (NCBI): domain Eukaryota; kingdom Metazoa; phylum Chordata; class Mammalia; order Rodentia; family Bathyergidae; genus Fukomys; species Fukomys damarensis. The sequence goes on along the minus strand of NW_022900914.1, from coordinate 93,303 downwards.
TTCATAAGCTAATTCTAGGCAGCTGAGTTGCTGTTTCACCAGGGTCAGGGGAGATTTCATTGATAATGTTCCTTAAGACTTTCTTCCATTATACAGACTACTTTGTCTTCTGTTTACTAAAGATAGGACATATACCAAGAGAGGAAACAAGGTTTAAGTGTAGCTCAAAATAGAAATGGAGATCTGTATCTGGCTGCAGGCCATGCTCATTGGTCCTTCTTTGACACCACTTCCATAGGCTGGACTTCTTACCTGATGGTGTGGATTCAAGGTCACTGCTTTTACTTTCATCACTTGCTTACTCTGGGAATGTGCAGTAAGAAATTTGCACATACAATCTTCTTCCACCCCACCCTACCATACTTTGGTGTCCTGTAAATTAGTGCTTTTGATTCCTTCCTATTTTTATTTATAATTTATTTTGAAGTATACACTTTTTTAAGCATATAAAAAGCTTGCAATTCCACAACCCTCAATTTCTTGTGATAGTTAATCTTGACTATCAGTTTGATTGGGTTGAGAGATGCCTTGGAAATTAGTAAAGCTTATTTCTGGGTGCATCTGGGTGAGTTAAGAGGGTGTGACCTTAGGAGTTGTAATGGGTCTCTGGCCTTTTCTGCTCATGTTCTTCCCCTACTCTTTTCTTTCTGGATGCTATGAGTTGAGCAGCTTTCCTCTGACTGCTCTTTGATCACAATAACCCTTGTCTAGGTGGTACCAACCATGGAACTAAAATTTCTAAAAACACGAGCCAAAATAAACATTTTTCCATCAACCTGACTGGATTAAAAGACTCCAGGAGTAACTGGATCCCACTGACATTCATAGCTGAATGCTGCCAGGTAGTGGGGTCCAGTGGAAGAATTGGGTCAGTGGGAGCTACCTTTGCCAGCATATTTACCCCTGGGGCTCTTCCTCTGTGCTTCTTTTCTGCCTACCATGAAGTGAGCAGTATTGCTGCACCACACCCTTTGACCACAGTGTTTCTGTGTTGGAGTCAGTGACCTTGGACTAAAACCTTTGAAACCATGAACTAAATTAAATCTTTCCTCCTGGGAAAGCTGACCAATACAGTTGTGTCTGTTGAATATTTTTTCCCAGCCATGAAAACTAATGAATACATTTCCTGTCTAATAAACCATTCACACTTGCTATTTTATTTGTCCTTACAACCTAGAAACCAGGTGGGATTTACATGCTTGACCATGGATTACTTTTGTGTTCCACCACTGGGCTAAGTAGAAACATTATTGTACTGTCTCACATCACTTAGAAGCTCCCAGAAGGTTGGATAGTCACTGTATCTTCTATTTTCTACTCTACTTACTACTGTTCTAAGTGCTTGTTAGGATTTTATTGAAAAGAAGAGAGATGAATTCACGTCCTTATTTTACCCATTGTTTATGTACTAGTAAGAATATATCACACTGAAGAGAGCTAGTCAGTCCTATAAAATATTTCTGTGACTGCCTACTTATGTGCAATGGTAGAAATGGTAGTGTTGTAGAATTCAAGAGATGGGAGAGACTACTGGGAAACAGAAAGTTTTTATTTTACTGCAGGATTTTTAGGTGTGCACCAGCTCAACAGACTTGCATCCAAAGGTTGAGCTATGAGCTAAGAAATACTCCATTTGTTTGACAATTTTTAGAAGGGGTTGATGCTAAATGCGACAAAAGATGTTATTTACTCAGTGACAGTTTAACAGCTTAGCCTTGAAAGAAAACAGATACAAGGAATTCTAGAGTGTCATAGGATCTCATTTACAGGAACACAATTGCCAACTTCATCTGCACTTCTTGAGAACAAAACAGCTCCCAAAGTGTGTCACAGGACCCCATTTGCTGGAATATAACTGTTTACCTTATCAGTACCAAAGCAGAGGTCAGCACAGAAGGAATCCAGATTTCTGAGAAACTAGGACATCCCAGGACTCTGCAAGAATCTTGTTATTTATCTTACCTGTAGAAGAGCAGAGGTCAACAATTATGTGGTGGAGGAATCAGAGAGGGGAAAAACAGTTTGAAGCTGGGAGAAAATGTTTAAGGCCAGGAAAAAAGTGATTTTTCTCTCAGTTGTGCTTTAGTAGAGCTTTTAGTTCTTCTGCTGCCCAAAGAGCATTTATCAACCAGAGTTTCTCTGCTTAATCTCTCCCAATTCTTCATTGTTCCCTGACATTAATTTTCTGTATATAGGAGGGAATCAGTTGATACTGGTAATTTCTTCTCTACATCCTATAATACAGAAGCTTTCTATAGGCATATTATTATCTCCATTTGAATTTAGGCAATTTTCTTCCCTCTTTCAACATTTCTCAACTTAATCACCATCTACCATCTAGCTACTATTATATGTTTTCTCCTCACAAAGCTAGTCTTCTCATAGGAACTACACTGAACTCTTCAGCGTCTGTCTGTTTAGATCTCTACAGACTGTACTTGCTCCCTGGCATTCCGGGTTAAGTTGCTGGCCTGAGGTCACCACTGACTTCTGTGTTGGGGAACATGGTGAATGCTTTCCAGAAGTCCTAACGTGATCTGACCCCTTTAAGCACCAAAATGGATTGTGCCTCCTTTGGAAGGAACTTCTCTACAGTTCATGTGTCTTGAGGTTCTCACAGTACTGTGTATATATTGAAGACAGATGGTTTTTGAATGGCAAGATTGTGTAGGTCCTATTCTTAGAACCATGAACTTCACCTTGATCTTTGATCATGAGGTGAAAATGGATGTACTTAAAACAAGTTTAAAAGGAAATATTAACTGGGAAATATTATACAGCCAAAAGTTCTTTGGTTGCTTTTGCTTAAGAAGTGGATTACTTATATGTTGGAAAAGAGAAATTTCCATGGCTTTTTTTTTGGTACTGGGCCTCAAACTCCAGACCTTGTGCTTGCAAGGCAGGCAGTGGCACCACTAAGCTAAATCCCCAGCCCCCATGGCCTTTCTTTTAAAAACAGTGTAGTCTAATTAATCACCAAATGGCAGGCTTCTGATTGTCATACCCTTTACATTTTTCTTTTTATGTTTTAGCTCAAATATTCATAAGCCTAATTAAGATGACTGTAGGAACCAACCTATGAGCTCCAACCTGACCAAGGGGTGAAATGAATGAAAAACAAAGAAACACAGAAACAGGTTAAAATCTGGAGGACCAGGGGGCTCATGTCTTCCTTCTACATAGAGCCCCAAGTGACTCTCACACCTTGGCTTCATTCACTCAGACACAGGCACAAACAATTAGAGTTGCATAGCATTCGTCTGTCTCCCATCTTCCGTGGTACTTGTCCAGGTAAACATTTAGCCTCAAGCGTTTTTACTTTTTCCTGCAGTTATTAGCCTGCTTGCATGCTCTCTTGCTTCTCAGGGCTCATGGAGGAGGCCCAATCATTCTTCATTCTTCCCAATTTGCTGTCCACGGACGACTTAATGTTGAATGAGAACTGTCACTACATGGTCCCAGATTGTCAAAAGAAAAAGATTTAGGTCAGAAAATAACTTAAACTTTGGAGTATCAAAATTTCTTTATGTGGGAGACTTGCAAAGAACCATGGAATTGTAAACTCCTCGTAGTATAAATTCAAAGGGCAGATCATAAAATGTGCACAACAATGAGGAAAAACGCATGAAAAAGAACTCATATTTTTCACCTTGGAAATAAGAAGGTTGAAGTATGGCTTTATAAAGTAACTGTCCACAGCCAGTTGGAACTTGAATGGCAGAGTTTAGTCTCAAAGTTGTTTGCTTTGAAAGGAGATTGAACCTTGAGATTAGCCAGATGTTCAGCTTTGTGCTTTGGCAGCATGTGTAATATTGAAAAGATTTGTTGTGTACAGGAACATCTCATCTCAGCATGGAAGGCATTTATAATCTCATTGGACTATGCATTCATGTAACAAAAAGAAGTAAGAGGGTGAAGATTTCTCTTTTTATATCCATCCTTCATTAAACTGAGCACTGATGATCTTAGACTCAGAGCAATAGTCATTGCCCTGTAGAAACCAGTTTACTGGCTGCCAATGGTTGCCTTTGGGATGCCCTTTTTAAAAAGGACATTTTCATTATATAGACAGAGAGATAAATAATAGATAGCTTCTGAATGTTAGAAAGCTATATTTAGTTTATGTCTTTGTGCCAGAAGTACTGTGGCTGGATTCAGTAGCAAAGATAACTTTTTAATAGGCCATTCCTCTCACTTCAGTTTATATTCCTTTCCCTCCTGCCTCTGTCTCCTGGTTGCTCCAGTCTTTCCCTCATTAGCAGGAGTGCTTACCTTGAACTCATTATGTAGTGCAGGCTGGCCTTGAACTCACAGCAATCCTCCTGCCTCAGCCTCCTGAGTGCTGGAAGTGCAGCACTATGCTGGGCTTTTCTTTGCCTTTGAAGCATAGTAAGTGATTTCTTTTCCAGATATCAGGGTCTCAATCTACCCAAATTTTCTGCCTTCTTCATTTTACAAAGGAAGTAATGGTCTTGGAGTCTTGTGTGTTCATCCACCTGAGCTACCCTGCTAGACATTAAAGAAATGTTTAAATGTTCAACAGAAGATAACTTTTCATTTTCTGATATCCTCTTCGATGTACTTTTTCAGAGTACTATAGTTTTCATTGTAGTAGTCTTTCACTTCCTTGGTTAGGATGATTCCTATGTTATTTATTTCTTGTTAATGCTAGTGTGAATTCATTGTTTTCCTAATTTCTTTCTCAGTGAATTCATTATTAGTGCACAGGAACACTCAGTTATTTTGTGTTGATTTTGCATTCTATACCCTCGCTGAATTTGATTATTAATTCTGTGAGTCTTTAAGAGTGTAATTTTTTTGGTCTTCTATGTTATCATGTCATCTGCAAATAATGAAAATTTGATGTTATTATTACATAGTCCTTATACTTTCTTATTGCCTGATGGTTTTTTGTTTTGTTTTGTTTTGTTTTTGTTTTTTTGTTTTTTGTTATCGGGGATTGAACTTGGGTCCTTGCACTTGCAAGGCAGGCCAACGAACTGCTGAGCTAAATCCCCAGCCCTGCCTGATTGTTTTGATGACTGTTTTGTGAGCTATATTGAACAGGAACAGTGGTATTGGATAATCTTTTGTTCCTGCTTCTAGAGGCAAAGTTTTCAGCTTTTGTTTCCTTAATGTTTTGTTGGAAATAGGGCTGTCATAAATGGCTTTTATAGAATTGAGATAAGGTCCTTCTATACCAATTTTCTTCAGGGGTTTTAAGCTTTCAAGTGCATCAGTTGAGATGATTATGTGACTATCTTTGATTCTTTTTATGTGATGCAATACAATTATTGATTTGCATACGTTGCGCTACCGTTGCATCCCTTGAATGAAGCCTACTTGGTCATGATGTATGATCTTTTTGATGATTCATTTGATTTGTTTGCTAGTATCTTGTTGAAGAATTTTGCATACATATTCAGTGAAGTGATTGGCCTATAGTTCTCTTGACTAAGTTTTATTTTGGGGCTTTGGAATTAGTGTGATATGAAGTTGCAAGAATGACTTTGGGAGTATTCTTTCTTAATTTTGTTAAAGAGTTTGAGGAGTATTGGTATTAGATCTTTAACAAAGTTCTTATAGAATTTGTCAGTGAAGCCATCAGCTCCTGGCATTTCTTGGTAGTTTTTTTTTTTTCCTACTTCCTCAATCATCTTGCCTGTTATTAGAATTTTCAGGATATCTTTTGGTTCAGTTTTGATGGCTCATATGTATCTAGAAATTTATTAGAATACTAACAGTTTACCCTGCCATTTTGGCATTGTTTACTTCATTTTCTATCTCTCTCCTGGATATCTTTGAAAACTTTGCTGCTGCTCGTTGGTGGTCATAAATTACTTAAGGTCATCTTTGTATGAAAATACCTAATTTCTCCATCAATTTTGAAAGATAGTTTTGCCAGGTCTATAGGTGAGTTGGAAGTTGTTTTCTTTTAGGACTTGAAAGGCTTCACTTTTCTGACCCTGAAGGTTTGTGTTGAGATGTCTGCTATATTCATAATCAGTTTACATTTATAAATGATTCATTGCTTTTCCCTAATATCTTTTAAGATTCTATCTTGTTTTGAATTTCTGGGGTATATCATGGGGAGAGTCTTTTCTGATCTTAGCTATTTGATGTTCTATAGGCCTCACTTATTTGTATGTTTAATTCTTCCCTTATACTTGGAAAATTTTGGTATTATATCTAAATAGATTTTTTAATGTCATTTGTGGTGTATTTTAACTTTTCACTAATTCCAATTAATCTTAGTCTTCTTCTCACTGTCTAGCAGATGTTAGCTGAATTTTGCATGTTCTCTGGTTTTTAAGGCATATCTGAATAATTGGCCTCTAATAGCAACCTTCCCTGTCCTCACATAAGTTGGTTCTGCTGCCCATACTTTCTATAGAATTTTTAGTCTTCCGGATTTCTGTCTGGAACCTTTTTATGGACTCTAATTCTTTGATAAACTAATCATTCATGTGTTGTATCATTTTGTGTAGTTCAGTTAGCTATATTTTTAGTTAGCTTTTTATTAATGCCTTATGTAAACTCCGATTGTTTTCCTCATTACATTCATTATCTGTTTCGTTGTATCTTCTCTGAACTCACTGAGCACTGCAGTAATCTCTTTTTAAATATGATTTTAAAAATTCATCTGTGTGTCTTTTTATTTCTTCCCTTTTGTTGCTTCATGGATCAGCTTTTGGGAGAGTTGAGAGATTTTGGAGGCATTTTGTTGTCCCATCTTATATTTCTAATGCTTTTTGTTTGATTGCTTTGTTTTGTGCTTAGGTTTTCATGTACTTATAGAAGAAATACTTTGTTATTATGGAGATCTATTTAGTTAGTGCCTGCTGTTCAGTATGATACACTCTGGTCATGGCTAACTCTAGGCCTCTGCCTCTGTCCCAAGCTCCAACCACCTTTATTAATTTTATGAGAAGTGGATGTAGTGTTATTGGCCTATTACTCATTTCTCTGGAATTGGACCATAGCATTGCTAATGGCACAAAGGTAATCTGGATCTTTTCAAACATAGAAAACCTATCATAGCAACAGATATACTACCTTGGCAATAGAAAATAAGTTAGCAACAATAATAATGCCAAAAACAAACTGGATTTTAACGTATGGTAACAGCCATGAATGTTTCACCCTTTTTCCTAGAAAAAAAGAACTATAATCATAATATAAACACTAAAAGAAACTAAATGCTGATGTACAATAAATTTCTACTAAATGCAATAACTGTACCTCCATTAACAATAGAAAAGAATTCAACAATAATAACATAGAAACCTTATTTTTTTATATTAGTAAAGACAAAGGGGGTAGAGAATGGGGAGTGAAAAAAACAAAGAATGAAAGAAGAAAAATATTGAAATATATTGTTTTTCCTCATTGAGTTTATTGGTACATTCTAGGTATACAGTACAGTTACATTCATCACTGGGATCTTGTACCTCTACACGACAGGTCTTGGTTCTCATTCTTTCCCCTTATCCCTGCCCGCCCTTCATTCCCTCCTCCCTTACCTATTTACAAATAATTCATTTCCATTGTTTTTCATTTTCTCATTGTTTTCTTTTCCCTTATTACCTTTCCCCTACCCTTCCTATTTATCCTACACCTTTATCCCTTTTCTTCCTATTTCACATTGTCAATTATATCATTAGGATCTCATGAACCATTATAGTTTTCCACACCAGAGAAACGATTTGGTATTTATACATGTGTGACTTATTTATTTCATTTAGGAGTATATCCTCAATATGTATTCATTTTCCTACGAATGACTCTAATTTCTCATTCTTTATGGCTGAGTGATATTCCATTTTATAGAAAAACCACAGCTTCTTTATCCAGTCTCCAACTGATGTGCAAATGGGCTGTTTCCAAGTTTTAGCTATTACAAACTGTGCCGCTATAAACATAGATGCGCATATATCACTGTGATATGATTCTTTAAATTATTTTGGAAAGATCCAGCAGAGGAATGGCTGGGTCAAATAGAACCTCTAATTCCAGTTCTTTGAGGTATCTCCATATTGATTTCCATAGTGGTTGCACCAATCTGCACTCCCACCAACAATGGAGAAGGGTTCCTTTCTCCCTACAACCCCGCCAACCTTTGTTATTGGTTGATTTCTTGATAGCAGCCATTCTTTGTGGGGTGAGGTGGAATCTCAGTGTTGTTTTCATCTGCATCTCTCGTATGACCAGTGATGTGGAATATTTTTTCATATATTTATTTTGTCTGAGAAATGTCTGTTCATTTCAGATGTCCATTTTTTTTCAGCTTTAATTGAGTTTATTGGTACATTTTAGGGATACAGTACAGTTACATTCATTGTTGGGATCTTGTACCTCTACATGACAAGTCTTGATTCTCATTTTTTGCCCTTACCCCTGCCCTCCCTTCACCCCCTCTTCCTCTCCCCGTCCACAAACACTTTATTTTCATCTTTTTGTTATCTCACAGTTTTTTCTTTTCCCTTATTATCCTTCCCCTACCCATCCCACCTTCCCTACACCTTTAGCTCCTTTCTTCTCATTTCTAAATGACAGTAATCTTATTAGGATCTTATATACTCCTAAATGAAATAAATAAGTCACATATGTGTAAATACCAAATAGTTTCCCTGGTGTGAATAATCAGATGTCCATTTTTGAATTGGGTCTTTATATTTGGGGGGCCTGATGTTTTTGAGTTCTTTATATATTCTAGATAATTGTCCTTTGTCTGAGGAGCAGCTGGTAAAATTTTTTCCCACATTGTAGGTTGTCTTTTAGTTCTGTTGATGGTTTCTTTTGCAGTGCAGAAGCTTTTTAATAAGATGAGATCCCGGTTGTTGATTCTTGCTGCTAGTTCCCGTGCTACTGAGGATTTGTTATAAAGTCTTTTCCTATGCCAATGTCTTCAAGAGTTCTGCCTAACTTATCTTCCAGCAAATTTAATGACTCTTTTTAAATATTTAGATCTTTAATCCACTTGGATTTTAGTTTAGTCCATGGTGAAAAATAAAGATCTAGTTTTAATCTTTGGCTGGTTGAAATCCAGCTTGTCCAACACCATTTGTTAAAGAGACTATCTTTTCTCCATTGAGGATGTTCGGCTCCTTTGTCAAAGATGAGGTAGCTGAGTACATCTGCAGTTGTTTCTGTATCTTCCAATCTATTCAACTGGTCTTCAGGTCTGTTTCTTTGCCAGTACCATGCTGTTGTTGTTTTGTTTTTTTTTATCACAGTGGCTTTGTAGTATAGTTTCAAATTGGGAATTGTCATACCTGCTGCCATGTGTCTGTTGCCTAGCATGGCTTTTGCTATTCTAGGTCTCATCTGGTTCCAAATGAATTTTTGGATTCTTTTTCCTAGTTCTGTGAAATACAGTGTTAGAATTTCAATTGGCATTGCATTGAATTTGCATAGCAGCTTTGGTAGTATGGTCATTTTCACTGTGTTGATTCTTCCTACCCAGGATCAGGAGATAGCTTTCCATTTTCTTATATACTCTTCGATCTCTTTTTACAGAGTGCAGTAGGTTTCAGTGTAGAGGTCTTTTGCTTGTTTTGTTAGATTGATTCCTCAATACTTCATTTTTTGGGATGCTATTGTGAAAGGAACAGTTTCCCTAATTCTCTCTCAAGAGTCTGTTATTTGTGTAAAAGAACGCTATTGATTTTTGAGTATTGACCTTGCATCCAGTTACTCTGCTAAAAATTTGAAATATTAAACAATGGAAGATGAAGAGGATAAAAGGTGAGGTAAAGATCCTATTGAGTAGAATTGCATTGCATCATATCATTGTAGGTTTCTTGATCAAGCTACCATGTCATTCTGTGATGACCATTCCTTGACTACAATACTGAATCTGTAACTTGCCCTGCACACTCTTGCATGTGTGTGTGTGTGTGTGTGTGTGTGTGTGTGTGTGTTTACAAGTAGAAAAATCTTACTCTTGAGACTCAGTCTTTTACTAACAATATAACTTTTGGAATACAGTCAAGAAACATAAACTATGTATAAACAGCCTGTGAGAGTTAATGAGTTGTGTCAACTTGAGTAAAAAACACCCTACTAAATTGGATCAGCATAGTTGTGAGTGTAGCTGAATGAATTTACCAAAGATTTTCTGGAGTTTACTGGGTTTGAGTGACAGCCACCAATAGGTGTGCTGACTGAATAGCATAAAGGGTAAACAAAGAGGGAAGGCTCACTTTTTTTTTTTCCTTTGGAGAAGCTCCAGTCTTCATTTTCACCTTGCATGTCATCTCCTGATTTCCACCATAGACCCTTCAGCCTTCCATTGCAGAACCTTTGGCCTCCTTATATGGACTTGCAAGGGATATACAGTGAGCTCCAGACCTTTGACTGGATCCTTTAGATCTTCAGCACACAGACAGCCCTTTTGAACTTTTTCATACCTGACTCTCTGGGTGGCCATTTTAAGCCAGTGTATTCACCTTTTCTCCTCTGTACCCTCATATATGTTTCCTGGTATATTGTTTGACCTTCATGCATTTGTCGAAGTTACATGAATTATACCTTGGTGTTTAGTTTCTTATAGAACAATGAAAATAAAATATAGGAGGAAAAATTGAGTGCAATGAAAGTAATAACTAGAAGTTTTAATTTACAAATTAACACAAGACACAAGTACTCAAAAAGGACACTCAGTTCAGGCATAGATACCATCACAAACTTAAAAGGGTTTGGGGGCATCATCAGTGAACAGACCATGGTTACTATTCTCAATAAAATTTCTTATTTGGCAGGAAAAGCTGTCAGGTTCACTTTCTGGACATTTTCTATCTAAAATATCTTCACTTGAAAATTTATTGTACATTTATGCTTAATCTATATGGAATTCCCAAGTTTCAGGTGCAATGAGGTCATTGTAATTTCATAGGCTTATACATAGACCAATAGAGTTTGCAACTCATTAGAATATTGCCCTTCCAAGTATTTCTGTAAATGTCTGAGAACTAAGTCACTTGTTTTTCAGAAGCAATTCTGTTTCTATCAGGTGTGATATTCCTCAGCCTATCATGCAGTTTTTCTGATTATTGTTGCTGCTGTGCTGGGATCTGTGGTTCTTAGATGTGTTTCGTGTGTCTGAGTGTTATAACCTCCACTGGGCACGGAATGATATCATGGTAAAAGTTGCTCATCTCTCTTGATGTTAGAGCAGTGAATGTAGGTTCCAAGTCACACACAATCTTAATGAAAAAGATTTCAGCTTTTACCTATAGTTCATATATTTCTTAAAGTACTTTGATCTGAATTCAGTGACAACATAGCAACATGACAATCTAGAGATAGTTATGGTGCTGTAATTAGACAATTCTCTCCTGTTAATGACTCAGGGCTTACTTACTGACTTAATCTCAGAAAGACTTTTCCCTTCCCAAGAGAGTCCCTTGTTCTTTATGAAAATAGCTGTCTGCAAGACTGTCCCATGGGTTTACTGACATTTATGTACATGTAAATTCTTTCATTCCATCTTCTTTCTTTGCCTCACTCTCTCCTTTATTTCTCTCAGCTATTATTTTATTAACATGAATATGAACATATGTCATGAAATAATGTCACTTATTATTCTAAGTGCTAGTAGGATCATCAAGATGAACATAATAAACAATGCTTGCTCTTCTATGTTGCCTTGTGGGAGAAGCATAATAATGAGTTATCAAATGTGTAAGGGGATGTATTTTAAGTTTTAAAAAATTCCTGTTTTCTGTATGCCTCAATATCCCTGCAAACAGACTGACCACCCTGCCCAGGTACTAGGTAAAAGGCCTAGTCTCTGGCTCAAGTTCCCCTGGATGAGACTTAATAGCATCTATCCACACAGTGGAATTTTCTCATGCCTTTTGTGTAGATACTCTGCTCTGACCCACAAAAGCCCTTCCCCACAAGTCTTTGCTTTCTCTGTCTCTCTGGCTTTGTTTCTGCATTCTCTCAGCTACCCACCTAAGTGACTGAGCCTACTCTTGGGAGTTCTTCCCGTATGGCCCTGAGTTGCATGTTGTACCTTCCTTTCCTAGGACCTGAGAGAATAACAGCATTGAATTTCACATGCCTCTCTGCATGTAATTCTAAAAGCTAGACTGGAATGATCCTAAACATTCATTAATGGAACCTACTCCTCCATTTACCACACAGGGTTCACACTCATGTGTCACTTAATGACAGGGATATATTCTGAGAAATGTGTTCCTTATGCCATGCTGTTGTGCAAACATCACAGAGTATCCTTACACAAATTAAGATGACTACAGTATCACTAGGTAATATAATTGTATGGGCCCAACATTTATGCAGTGCATCAATGACAGAAATATCATGTGGTACATGACTGTGTTAGATAGGATATCCATAAAGTCTTCTAGGATAACCATCTGCAGACATGTGACTAAGGAAAGGCCAGAGCAATGGGCATCTGAAGAAAGATGATTCTGCTAAGAAGGACCTAGAGGCAGAAGCATGCTTGGCTTATTTGAGGAACATTAGGAGGTTGAAATTTACTCAACAGAGTGAAATGGAGAGAGATAGGAGAAGAGGTTTGAGGGGGTTACTTAAGATGTTAACTCAAGTAGAGCAATACATCTTCAATATAGACTGAAGAATTTTTCATGGGGACTTGAGCAGAGGATTCATATAATCTCATTCACCTTCTATGAAGGCCACTGCTGTAGTGCAAAGATGTGGATTATAAGAGGGCAAGAATAGATGGAAAGACATTAAGTCAGGGAGCTAACACAAAAATCCAGATAAAAGATACTATAGTTTGAATGTTGCATGTTCTGCAAAGTTCACATGTAGAATCTCTTCAGTATCTCTATAGAGTGGTGGTAATAGAGTGGAAGAACCTATAGGAGCTGAGACCTATTTGGATATCGTTAAATTGTTATGAACATGCCCTTGGAAGGAACTGTGATCCTGCAATTTTGCCCTCCACCCCCTTTCTGGTGCGTGAAATCAGAGATTTTCTCTGCTACATACTCTAATGTTGATGTGTTGCCCTTGGTGTGGGTCCAAATAATGAGGCCAATCGATCTTGGATTGGAATCTCTAGAATTACAAGTCAGAATATTTTTCTCTTTCTAAATTAATCACCTTAAGTATTCTGTTATATGAATGAGAAGGTGATAAGTGGGTTTAGGTGACAGCAGTGGATATTGGTGAGAAGTGGTCTAGTTTTAGATAAATTAAAGTGTATTGTGATCAACTACTGAATTAATTTAGAAAGTGATTATTTAAGTGATATGAAAGAAACGTGCAATTCAAGAGTGATGTCACTGTTTTTGGCTGAGTAGTCCTGAACGTTGGATTTGCCATCTACACTGGAGACGACCAGGCTGAACTTGGTGGAATACAAGATGTAGGCTTGAACATGTCAAATATGAGGCACTTATTAGATATTAAAATAGGAATGTTATATTAGTGGTTTTAGAGTTGCTATAACAAAATACCATTAGACAGGTGGCTTAAGCAACATAAACATGTTTCACAGTTCTGGAGGTGAGATATCTGACTTCACTGCAGGTGGAATTGGTTCTAACTTTTGGCTGTCAGGGAGAGCTCTGTTCCAGCCCTCCGTTTTTTGGCCTAGAGGTGGCCATCTTTTCCCTGTCTCTTTACATCATCTTTCCTATAGCTTCTTTTTATAAGTACACTAATCATTAAATTAGAACTCAAATTAATAGCCTCATTTTAACTGGATTACTACTATAAAGATTACATATTCAAACAAGTTCAGTGTTAGGGACATTAATTTTGAAAGAAAAAAAATCCAACATTTAACTCGTCAAGTAAGCAATAAGAGTGATTATGAAGTCCAAGGAAAAGGTTGGAAATAAAATGTGAATTGGTTGCTCTCTGTAGATGAATGGCACTTAGTGCTAGGATGCTGAGTGAAATCACCCACTAGGATGAGTGGAGGTAAACAGGTTAGACACTGCAGCACTTAGGGCTGGGAGAGTCTGGCTCGGACTCATGATAAATCTTTGCTTATACACATTTTCATAAATTATAATTTCATCTAAATTGTTTTGTGATTTTTCTGAGTTATAGGCCCTACTATTAGAATACAGGGTTATTTTATGCTTTGGGAAGATTTCACAGTAGACATTTTTATATACAGAGGATGAAGGTTCTGAAAGGCCCTGATTCTCGTGGCTGTTGTTTCTGGGAAGTCTCTTCACATTATTCTCTGAGAGTTTAAAGCATATTTTGAAGTAAATTGAAGAATGTTGCCTTGATTTAATAATATCCTCGATGGAAAAAGAAAGGAGACATTTCAAATGTGCAACTGCTACAATGTCTTGGAAATGAACTAAAAAACAGCCATATTCTTTTCATCTTTTGCTTCTTTTTTTTCTTTCATTGAGTATATTTGTATGTTTTAATGTATACAGTACAGTTACATACGTCACGGGGATCTTGTACATTTACATGATATATCTGGGTTCTCTTTTTCCCCATTCCCCTGCCTTCCCTTCTCCCCCTCCACCCTTCCCTATTTACAAAGAAGTTTCCATTTTTTCCTTTTCTCATATTTTTTCTTTTCCCTTCCTTCATTTCTTCTACCCTTCCCACTTCCCTTACTGCTTTATTGTTTTTCTTCTTATTTCACATTATCAGTTAAGCAATTTGATCTTTTGCTTCTTAATGATTCATCATTTTGCTTGCTTTGAGTTTTCGGAGTATTTGTTCATTTTTTGGAAAAGGTGGTCTTTATACATATCTGCTCAGCAGCACTTTTTGGGTGCCCTAAAGAGATCATGGGGCTGAGTCGTGTGACTACACATCTGACCTAATGCTAGAATGAGATGGTTTTGCTTTCCAGGGAAGTAATACACATGGACTGCATATCATGCAGGAAAGCCTTGAACAGAATCAGTTTACGTCCTGGATCTGATTTCATTCTAGCATGTGCCATGAACAGTTCACTGAAGACTATACCTTGCCCCATGTAGAATGTTGCCAGGATGACTTCAGTGATACCTTCTAGATCAAATCGTTTTCAGTCTTATGACTTGAAACCAATTACTTATAATTTAAAAACTGTCACTGCTTCTCAGGAACACAGTCTAATTCTTTAACTTGATGTTGACCCAGGAAAGATGTTCTAAGTGGAAAGATGAAGGATGTCTTAGCAAAATAAGCTTTAAAAAATTCTGGTGTTTAAAAGGCAAGTCTCTGGAATAACTTTTTGCCTTTGCTCTTTTACACCTACCTTGTGCCTGGTGACTCACATTCTGTTAAAATGTGTTTGAGCATTCTTTCTGAGTGTTAGACTTCAAAGTGTTCAACTTCCTTGAGAATTAAAAATATTTTGTTTTGATTTCACCCTCAAATTATTACTTGAGACTATTTTGTCCTTGCTAGGGACCATTTAGTGGGCTCATTTTTTTAAACTTCTCAGATAAAGATGTTGAGGTGTGATTGTATGTGCAAGAGGCTACCCTTGGTAAACTCTTATTCACTTTGTAATTAATTAGGCACAGAAAACTCGCTCTCCACTAAAATAGTTCCTACTGATTGCTTAAAATCCGAGATTTCCTTGGACTTTGATTATACATCCAATTCTGGATTAAAAAGAGATAGGAGATTATGTCCATTTAATGATGCACAAATGACCTGACTGGTACCAAACACAAACTGTGTCCTTTATTCTGCATGCTTCAGTCATTTCTTCATGTGTACTCCTCCTTTTAGACTCCCTTTTGACGGAAGTGTAACTTCTTATTTACTGCCAAGAGTTCATTAGGTTTAAATTTTTAGGATACAGGGACTCAACATGGCTGAATAGAGGAGGAGACACGTTGGATCTACTCAGAGGGGGGAAAAACCCCTAAAAATACAGGTAATTTAAAGAAAGGGAGGGACATACATCTTGATGCCAAATAAGAGACTAATAGAACAAGTAAAACATAGGCACAAGACTTCATAAAACAGCACATCAGCTCACAGGGCTACCAGAGGCACAGGCAACACTGAGCAAGAAGTGCCCTACTGGGAAGCCTCCAAGAAACTGATGAACCATAAAAGCGCAGCTAACTCAATCCATACAGGATGGGTTTAGGGGAAAAAAGCCTTCTTGCCTCTTTTGCCTTCCTTCACACAGAGGACCCTGCAGCCAGGCAGCAGATTTTTCTGGCTCACAGAGAGGTGAACAACCAGAAATCTGTTTCCTTCCCAATGGATGTATGACCAATCCCTCCTCCCACCCACATTGTGCACCCTAGCAGGGGAAAATTTAGAGACTGCAATGTAGCAGAGTTGGGCAAAGGAGTGACAACCAGTGGCTTGAGAAAAAGATACAAAAGTATGCATGGCATGTAAACAACCTCAGGAGGCTGGCGCTTAACCGACAAGAGAGGAGTTTAAAGAAGAGCCAAGCAGTCTTGGGCTGTATTCGCCATGGAGACAGTACCTATACCACCCACACACACACCTTGCAACAAGCAGCAAAACAAGTGACAAGTGCCAGTGTGTGTGTGGGGGGGTGATACAGAGACAGTGCAAAGACCAAGAGGAACCAATTGTACATGGGACTGGAAGCATCCCCAGACTATCTCTGCCAGAGGGCAAAACAGTAAGGAGGCTTGAGTGGGCCTGAAAGAGACATCCAAAAAGCTGTTGACAAAGACTTTCCTCAGCTTCCACAAGATCAGCAACAAGATCATACCCAGCACTAATCCTACTGTAGATGTGTCAGGGTCACATAGCGGTTTTGGGTTACTACTTGCCTTGGACACTACTATAGAAATGTGGGCTCCAGAGGAATTTTATTATTTTTTTTCTTTGTTGTTTTGTTTCCTTTTTCTTTTTTTTTTTTCATTGTTAAGATTTTTTAACCTTTATTTTTATCTTATTCTACTTGTCATCTTTCTCTCTTTCCTTAACTATTTCTCTTCATTTTATGATATTTTCATGTGAGTGAAAGTTGTCTTGTCTTTCTGGTTGACTTTGACTTTACCTTTTGACTTTTGCTTTATCCTTCATGCTTTCTCTCCTGGCCACTGCTCCCATGTCCCAAAGTTTGGGTGATCATCTGCTGTCCTCTAGCCTGGCCTCTATTACATTTCCCTTCATCTCTCTCTCTTTTGTGCCCGCTAGCCCTCTTAAATATTTTAGCCCCTGAGGGTAAAGTCATTCCACTGAGGGGAAACTCATTGCATCCCAGTTCCTGGGTTATGTTGGATTATGTTATATGACTACAACTCTCACTCCTATGGTTAAAGGTGATAATTTTAAAATTACATTTTCAATTTCATTGACTGATATTGGGTTATTTAGAATTTTTATATCTTCTTGATTTAGCTTTGGTAGTTCATATGTGTCTAGGAATCTGTTCATTTCTTCTGTGTTTTCCACCTTATTAGAGTACAGGTTCTCAAAGTAGGTATTGATGATCTTCTGGATCTCTTCAGGATCCTTTGTGATTTCACACTATACATTCCTAATTTCATAAATTTGAGTGTTTCCTTTCTTTTTTTTTTGATAAGTTTGGCTAAGGGTTTACCAATTTTATTTAATCTTTGAAAGAACCAACTCTGATTCATTGATTCTTTGTGTTGTTTTCTTAGTCTCAATTGCATTAATTTCTTCTCTGATCTTTATAATTTCCTCCCTTGTATGATCTTTAGGTTAACTTGTTTTTCTTTTTCTAGACATTTGAAGTTCAACATTAGGTTGTTTTTTTGAACCTGTTTTGTTTTCCTGATGTGAGAGTTCACCACAATAAATTTTCCTCTTTGGACTGCTTCCATTGTGTCCCATAAGTTCTGGTATGTTGTATTAGCATTATCATTTAACTATATATACTGTTTAATTTCTTCTTTAATTTCACCTGTGACTCATTGAGGTGGGTGTTATTTAATTTTCATGTGTTTATGAGTTTTTCTGGTTTCTTTTGCCATTATTTTCCAATTTTTATGGTAGGATAATATAAATGAGATAATTCTAACTCCTTTGCATGTACTTAAGCATGTTCTATGAGCTAGTACAGGGTCTACTTTGGAGAATGTTGGATGTGCAGCTGAGAAGAACATACATATTCTCTGATGTTGTGGGGTTAAATACTCTGTCAACATCTATGAAGTCCATTAGTTCACAGATTTGGTTCAGTTCTGATATTTCTCCACTGATTTTGGGGGTGGGGCTCTAGTTGATTTGTCTTTTTGTGATAGTGAGGTATTTAGGGCTCTCATTACAATAGTATTGGTGGTTATTTGATTTTTCATGTCCATTAATATTTGGTTTACACAGCTAGTTGCACTGCAAAATCAGTGTGGAGATTCTTCACAAACCTAGGCCTAGATGTCCCATTTGACCCAATTATTCCCCTTAAAATCATCATACCACAGTAATATACACACACCCATATGTAATAGCTAAATGTTGAAAACAACCCAATACCCATCAACTGATGAATGAATAAAAAGATGTAGATTTTTTTCAATGTAATGTAGTATTATTTAAACATAAAGAAGGATAGACTGAAGGCATTTCTAAGTAAATAGATGCACTTTGAAACCATACTCAAGTGAAATAAATTGAACACATGTATAAATGTCACACTGTCTCTCTGGTATGAGAAACTGAAAATGAAAATAAAGACCAAAATGGATAATAGATATTGTGAAATAAGAAGAAATTGTTCAAAATTATACTGTATAATTCTTTTTAATAATTAAAATAGTTTATGTAAAATAAGTATAGTATTATTAGGAAAAGAGTTGAGAGATTAGCAAATAAAATATATTCTTTTAAGATCATGACACACAGTGTATTTAACAGTTATTCTCAAATTATTTTTGTTATAAAATTATTTTTTCATGGAGCAGTTTTTATATTTCCTTTATTAATATGTACTTTTATTACATTAAAATAAAAAATAAAATCTTAAAGGATAGAGCTTCCAGTAATCTTGAGATCATATGACCCCTGAGGAAACATATCTAATGGTAAAAGAAGTTGTTCACGCAAACAAGATAAGGGCTGTGCCAGAACTAGAGCCGGCTTCCGTCTGTCTATCTTAGTGTGCTGCTTACCCTCATTAGTTAGAAGGATAACCCACAGCCAGGACCATAGCCACATGGGCTATGCTGCCTCCCAGTGAGTCAAAACAATTGTTCTCTAAATGGGAGTCTTTATTCTTGATAAAATCAAAAGCTCCATTTAATTTTATAGGATATAAAACGCCGGACTAATTAACACTGTAAAAGTATAAATAGCCTGGCATTTATGCCTGTTGGAAGGAGTTATTTTGTGTTGAAGAAAAGTTTTCCTAGTGCTCTTCTATTCCATATTAAAGCCTTGATAGTACTTTGAAATTTTGAAAGCCAGTTTATTTTCTTAAAAAGTTATCTACAAATGGGCATGTGATTATGCTCATTTTCACTGTGCTGGACCTCTAGATCTTTCTCGGTGCCCACCTAAGTCTCTATTAAGATACATTTCAAGGGTCAAATCCATTAAAGGAATCAGCTTAGGCACAGATCCTTTCCTTTAGTTTAGAATTCAACTCAGAAGCCTGTACAAATCCTCCTCTTTTCCCTCCCATGCAAGGGCTACAAGCTTGCTTATACATGACCATTATAAGTGAGTGAGATTGTAATGGCTGGTGAGAAGGAAGAAAAAGGCACCCAGAGGCAGTCTTTGCTGATATCCTGGAAGGGAAGTCTGGAAGGAACTCTTAGGACAGGATACGGAGTTCAGACATCACCCCAGGCCCATGAACTCAGGTCTGCTTTTATCTAACATGGTGTATTTTCTTTAGTGGTACCTGCCTCCACAAGTAACTGTATTGTTTGTTTATTCACTGTTATATTTGAGGTCATGCATAAAGTGGCTGATATTTGATGCTTGCCTTTTAGGAAGGTGCTCTGGTTATCCTCAGACTCACATTTAGTGATCTTAACCATATAGGCATCTATTGATAGGGAACTGTAGAATAAAAGATACTCTCTAGTTTTTGTTCCTTAAAAATTCATTCTTATAATAGTTGGAATAACAAGCAGTATATTAATATTACAAACCTCACAAAGACCTTGAACAAGGTGCTCACATTGTGTGGAGGAAATATATATACTAACCCAAAGGAGCTTCCTCTGCCTGAATTTGCCTGGAATCCTAATTTCCAGATTTCTCTATTTATTGAGGAAAATGTATTGCCTTATTCAAATCTTGCCATGTACACGTTTATGGTATCAGAGAATATCTGAGAGCAAACATTTCTCTAAATAGCTTTGTTATACTCAACCTACATGGATTATGTTAAATCATTGGAAATTCAAAGTGCATTCGTTAAGCCATTTCATGTTCTCAAAGAGCTTATTTACAAAATGGGGACATAGGATTCATAAATGTGGTGATCAGCATTCACTGAGCACTTTTTTGGTGATAGCAAATTTTGCCAAATGTTATAGATAAGAGTGCCACTAGTGTAGACCCTACTATTATCATCTGAGTTTTACAAACAATAGAGAGTATAAAGATGTTAGGTAACTTGTCCAAGATCATGTGGACAATAAAATAATAGAAATAGAATTCAAACTTGTGAAGGTTGTCATCTGAGTTCATGTTCTTAATCCCTTGTACTGCTATGCTACCTTTCCTAAGGCTAAGCTACTTTCAAAAGTGAACATATAATAATCACTGTCTTATGATTGGCACTAAAATCTGATTTAGATGAGTTCAGAAGTTGGAGAGCTAAAATAATAATTATTTGGATTTGTAGAGGGTGATATGATACAAAAGATTTCTACCTCCAATGTTCACTTGATTAATCCATTTCCAGGTGGGATTCTCTTCACTGAGACTCCTCTGAGCAAACTTAAAATATCCCATCTGTCCTAAAAAAGTGAGAAGTGACTCAGTGATGTGGCTTGAAGAAGCAGAAATCCAAGCAATTGCAGCTGGTGCTCGGGTACATTAAACTGCTTAGTGTGTGACTTTACTGCCTTTTAAAATTCCTTTTTGGTATCATGAACATGATACAAAAAATAGAGTAATTACATCAAGATGGAGCCTATAAAAATTGCCTATTATCCTGGCCCTCTTTTTCCTCCTACTGACACCTATTCTTGAAAGATTAAGTTACAGCTATCTTATTTTTTTCTTCATATCAACAGAATCTTTTTCAAGCTAACTTAAATCTACAGAACAAGATTCATCTTCTATGAGTTTTAAATATTTCCATTATATCATTTTTTACATAAAAGCTATCAATTAATTACTCTATAGCACTCCAACTCTTTTATGGTCTTCTACCCAGGGACTCTCCTCCAATTCTAAGAGCTCTCTCTGATCTGAAACAGACCCTATGTGTTCCCTCAGAGACACCATTCACCTATTCCATTTCAAGACCCAGAGTTATTTTAATCCCTCCAAGCCCATTTCAAATGTAAATTTCTCCAGAAGGACTTTTGTCATTTCTCGAAATAGGTATAATCTTTTCCTCAATTAAGCAGGCCTGTCACATTGAAAGCTTCTTTAGTAGTACAGTAAGTCTCCAACTTCTAAACAAGTTTCATCCATAAGAATATTCAGAAGTTTCATTCATAAGCCCAACAAAGTGAGCCTTGTACACCTTTGACACAAGTATACAATGTAAAGCATAAAACTACACACAAAAATACTGTCAATAAACTATCTTTACTTCTACAGCCATCATCTTTTTGCCTCAATCCAATCTGGCAATTATTTTCACTTTTGTTTCCATGGTTACTGCTCTTCACTTCCTAGCAGTCCCCTTCCCATCACCACAGCTTTTCCTCTTGCTTCTGGACACTGTGAGCTCCGATTGAGCACACGCTAGTAAGCATACAGTGGCAAAACTATGAAAATATCTGGCAGACTCATGAGTTTCTAATGTAATTTTTTTCATCTACAAATATTCCTAATGCAAGGTCCATTTATATCTGTGAAAGTTCACAACTTGAATGTTTGTAAGTCGGGACTTATTGTATATGTTTGTGATACATGATGAATATTTACTGTGAGATATTGGTACATATACATATTGAATCTTTTTTTTTAATTTTATTGAGTTTATTGGTACATTTTAGGGATACAGTACAGTTACATTCATTGTTGGGATCATGTACCTCTACTACATATTGAATCTTGATGCTTTTTATTTTCTCTTTTCCTCTCACCCCCTATGTCCCATCTCCCCTATCTCCACACAGTCTGTGTCTGTCACATTTTATGGTTTACTGTTATGATACTTTTTAGCTTGAATTTTTAGCTAGAGTAATTGTATCTTTTCTTCTCAAGATACTGAGTCCCTATCACATACACTCTATCTTCTCTAATGGTATGTATCACAAAGAGGCCCTCACTAAATATTTATTGATCAATTCCCCGTTTTCTTTCAGAAACACCTCATGATGACTTCTGCTTTGAGGAAAGTTTTAAAGTTTAAATTTTGCCAGTGTTTTTTCATCAAATCACAAGTTATGTATGAAACTCAGGTTCCTCATTTATACTCTACCTACACAGAGAATGATGTATATCTATAATTCAAATTAGGTTCCCTGAGACTCGAAGGACAGGAAACTTGGAATTCTGAAAAAAACCGAGGACTTAGAACTTGAAACTTGAGGGACAGGCTTACTGGAATATCTCTTCTGATGAAATAATATCTATCTGCCTCACCTGTGGATGGTGCAAAAAGTACAAATGAAACTGTTGAAAAATACCCAACACAATAGGAATCATCTTTAGTGTAACAATGTACTCCTAAAATCAATGGTTTCTTTATGAAGCAAAATGAACTCCCCTTTCAGTTTTGTCTTATTTTTTTAAAAAAATCAACCATTTAAAGCCTGTATTATTTTACTGCTGTTGCTCAAGGAGAGAGCACTAAAATAACCCTAATCTTGGAGTCATTGCATTGCAACAGCCCATTTTCTTAGTCCATTTATAGATTAAGGTATACATCATACGTAAAAGTTTTCAAAGATGGCTTGGGGGCAGCTATAGACTGTATTTTATGGAGCAAGCTGATATATGTAGGGTGTGTATGTTGATCTAAATTGCTTCTGTCTCTCAATTGTGTGTTCTTTAAATATTAGAGCATAAAGGAAAGCTTCAATAGCCTAAATTTATAGTGGCTTCATGAAAGATAGAAATATAAGTCTTTCTGTGTAATTTTCCATTACAAAATTACATCTGAATGAGAAAGGGATTAGAATATAATAAAAAGGAAATAGTAAGAAATGATCTTGAATGCAAAATTTTACTGCTTTCATCAACCTTCCCTCAGCTTTAGTGAAACATTTAACAGAGCACTATTCTTTGAACTAAATTGGAATGCATAATTTAAGATTCTTAACAAATTCTTACAGGATTTTTTTTAGTTCCCAGGAGACAGCCAAGACTTAAAAATATATTACAGATTCTGTATAATAGCAAATGAAAAATTTAGGATTGGGATTATTTAGGATTATATGTCAAATTACAATTTAAAAACATAAGGTAAGGAAATGACAATACCTCATCCTTTTCACTAAGGAAGTTTTGAAGCAAAATGTAGATTATGACCCCTTAGAAATGACACACATATCATTTATAAGGTTCGTGGAGAAACTTGGTTCTTTGCCAAACTTTTTCCTAGGATTAATTCCAATTCTAACGTAAAATATTTTTAACTGTTTAACTGTTTGACATCTTTCAGATTTCCTTATCTTTCAAAAAGTAATGTTAATGCTTTCTGTTTCTCTGCTGAGCCTAGTTTGTTTTCAAGTTTGATTTAGCCAAATGATTTGCTCCTCATAAAACCTGATGACTTTCTCAGCCTTCTCTCGTTTGGACCATGTGGAAATTTCAACACCCCTTTATTTTTTTGTTCTTTCTACAGATTTTTTTCATCCCTTTGCTTTTTCTTCTTTCTACAGATTTTCTTTAATGTCTCTTGCCTTGTCCTTTTTTTCCCCTAGACCCCAGGCAGTCAGGAGTTCTGCTATATTGTAGAGCTTAAAATAAAGCAATAGATTAATCATGAAAGGAAATTTCTTCAGTTTAGTTACTGAAAATCAGAGACTAAGAATTATTGAATCAAATGAAAGAATCAAATGAAATGGGGACATTGCATTACATGTAAGTATTAGGTTTGTCTTAGTCTGTTTTCTGCTATTATAATAGAAAACCACAAGTGGGTACATTGTTTAAATAAAGTTTTTAGCTTCCAGATCTGCAGGCTGAGATGCCCAAGAAGTTGAGGCTGACTGTAACAACTTCTGGCCAGGGATTTCTTGCTGCTTGAGAATGCTGGAGAAGATTAACAGGATGCAAATGAAAACTGAGAACATGAACTCACTGTCATGAATCCATTCATGGGGAAGCCCTTATGACCTGAATGCCTCCCATGAGGCTCACCCTTTAAAACTACCACTGTGGGAATTAAAGTCTTAATATACAAACTTTTGGGAAACCTAATCCATAGCAGGTTGTTTATAAAATTCAATTTCCACTTCTCACCAGGAGTGTGGCCCCTCTTAGAAGTGAAGTCTTGTTCAGATATTTTCCTGCCAAAGGATGTAACAGCTCTTCTCACACCCAAAAGTAATCAGAGAATACCATACTTTCACAGAAACTCGTTTCTGCTCTGTGATGTGGTCAGTGTGAGTGGAGGGAAGGTGGGAAGAAGGAGGTGCTGATAAAATTAAAGTCTGCTCTGTATCCTCAGAAGCCATATTGTGTGTTAAGAAGGATAGAACAATGATTCCAATAACCCAAAGAAAAAGTAGAATACATTAAATTTCATAACAATAAAACAAAGTGTTATTTTAAAATGGAGCCAAAGTTCATGCCCAATGTCAATAGGAGTTTCTAGAAAGCAGTGGCATCTGACAGTGGTGTAGGGGGCTGTATGCAATGTAAGCAAAGGAGATGATAGCATTTGATTCTGAATTGGGTGATAACAAACACTTCAGGAGTGAGAGGGAATGTCTGTGTGTGAAGCACCTGCGATTATCCGATTGACTAAAGCTGAAAGTGAAATGGAGAGGGGCTGGGGCTTTAGCTCAGGGGTTCCAAAACCTGCCACACAAGCACAAGGTCCCGAGTTTGATCCCCAGTACAGAAAAAAAAAAAAAAAAAAAAAAACGCGGAGAGGGGTCAAATCAATGGGTGCAGGTCCTAGGGTTTCACACACTAATATTTAAATATTTATCCTTCAAAATCCAGCTAAGGCACAATCACTTTTTAATTTTATTTTATTAGTACAAAATTTGCATTCATCTCTTAACACAGCTTGTTTGTTTTTAAATCCTTTTCCTCTCCCCACATACCTCCCCGCCTCCACCTCTAAATTGCCCTTTCTCATTTCATTATTATTGTTACTATTATTATTTTTAGTTCATGTTTATCACATATAATTTTCATTCATTGTGGGTATTTAGTACATGTATATAAGAGAATTTAAATCTTTTTACTTCCACTTTCCCTTCCCAACTCCCCTCATCCTTGGTCTCCTGGTCCCCTTACCATTTACAAAAGATATATCTCTTTGTTTTCTTCTATCAATCCTTTATTTTGTTTTTTATTTGTACTTGCCTTATCAAATGAGAGGAACCATATGATATTTAACCTTGTGCATATGATTTATTTACTCAACATTATATTTTTCGGGTACATCAGTTTTCCTACAGATGTCTCAAATTTTGACCACACTTGACTTTCTCCCTAATATTCCTCTATAACTTACATGCATGTCTAAAGATGCATTAGTCACACTATGTTTTAATTTATCTGCTAATATACCTCTTAAATAGATGAAGATTCATCAAAATAGACACACTATCTTGTCTCTGTATTCCTGGAAGGAGAAAGAGTACCTGCCTTGTAGGAAGGAGAAAGGCAATATATATTTGTGACGTTTAGTAAAATTGACTCAACCTATCTTTTAGTTTAAAGGTAGTGTGTTCCCAGGGTGCTATCTGGTTAAATGTGGTAAAATGCTGATGAAGCTATTGAAAGGCTTCTGTATAAACTAAAAACACACCTTTGATATTAGTGTGAATTTTAACCATAGGCTTAATGTGCATATATATATATATTAAATATATTGCATAAAATGTGTATTCAATAATGGGCTATAATTTTACCAGTGTTGTAGGTGGATAGCTGGAAAATATTTATACCAATAACCAGAAGTATAGAGTCTTCTCAAAGACTAAAAGTTAAAGAATGACGTCACTTAGAAACTGGGTAATTTTTAAGCTATCATATTATTTAATCTAAAGCATTTTTTACTTAGTAATATATATCAAGCAGACATTTATATACCTAAATGTAATGGTGCACTCTAGTTTCTCTAATTTTAGTCACTTTAGATCTTATGATTTAAATATATTCAGTTCAGGATGGAAAGAATGTTAAACTGGAGATTATAAGAATAATCACACATAAAGTCATCATTTTATGTTTGATGATACATGAAACTTTTAAAGTACATTTTAGAATAAATTAAGAAATTAAACTTTACTATTGGAAAAACCTTTGTTCCCTTGATCCCCTGGCCTTGCTGGCTGTTAGACCCTAGATAAACTTCCTAACCTCTCTGAAAATCAGTTAACACATTGTAAGTGGTAAAACACACACACATTGCAGTATCACTTTAATGTTAACAAGGTACAGTATGTGTGAAACATGTAGCTTCCTGATCATCTGCAGTATATGGTCAGAAAATGGCAATCATGGATGCATAGAAATGGACCACGTTGGCCAGTTTTCAGAAGGAATATCAAGAAGTGGTTTTACCCTGAGTTCATGAGAAAAAATGAAGATAATGGAAATTTAAGTGGCATTATTCTAGTAACTCCAAATGGTGATAATCTGATGTATATTATTGTACTAAATTTAATTTATGCCATGGACACAGCTTGATTTCATTCTCTATGACATCTTAAAATTTATTTTTTAAAATTGGGACCTATTTGTCATGCATAATGATCAATTTCATCATAGGGAA
The DNA here is from genome assembly GCF_012274545.1 of Fukomys damarensis. NCBI lineage: Eukaryota > Metazoa > Chordata > Mammalia > Rodentia > Bathyergidae > Fukomys > Fukomys damarensis. The sequence continues at coordinate 66,323 of NW_022900914.1, read as the reverse complement.
TTTGTGCCTGGACATAATGTACTACTTCTGCTCTTCCTGTTCCCCTCTCCTCCTTTCAATGCTTCTTCCCCTCATTTACAAAAGCTTTGTTTCCATTGTTTCTTCCCTTTTCTTTTTTCCCTTTCCCTTCCTTCCCTTTCCACTCCCCTTTATTTTTTACCCTTCATATTTGAACATTTTCTTCTTAGTTCTCAATATCTATCCTGAATTATGCACCGTATTTACCCTACGGATTTTTCACCTCAGAGAAACAGTATGGTAGTTAAACATGTGTGTCTAATTTATTTCACTTAAAATTATGGCGTCAAGATGCATCCATTTTCCTCCAAATAACTTAATTTATCCTTTTTATGGCAGAGTAGTGCTCTATTGTATATAAATACCACTTTGTCCTTATCCATTCATCTTTTGATGGGCATAGGAGCTATTTCCAAGATTTAGCTATTATAAATTGTGCTGATATAAACATAGCTTATCATATATCATTGTTGTATAATGCTTTTAGCTATTTCAGGAAGATACCTAGAAGGGGAAGAGCTGGGTCAAATGGAACATCTAGTTTTAGTTTTTGGAGAAATCTCCCTACTGATTCCCAACTACTGTGTTGTACTAATTTACATTTCTTCCAACAATGGAGAAGGGTTGTTTTTCTTCCCATGGCCCCACCAGAATTTGTTATTGCATGACTTCTTGATAGTAGTCATTCCTTCTGGAATGGGATGTAGCCTCAGTGCTGTTTTAGTTTGCATTTCTTTAATGACCAGTGATATTGAACACTTTTTTCATACATTTATTTGATGTTTGTATTTCTTCATCTGAGAAATGTATATTCACTTCAGATTCCCAATTTTTTAGTGGGTCTTTCAATTTTGGGGGGGGAGTCTAATTTGTTTGAGTTATCTATTCTGCATGTTAGTCTTTTGTCTGAGAAGTATCTGGTAATTTTTTCCCATTGTGTGGGTTGTCTCTTCATTCTTTGGTGTTCTTTTTTGGTGTGTAAAAACTTTTTAATTTGATATAACCCTAGTCATTGATTCTTTGGAATATTTCCTGTGTAATTGGGGTTTTGTGCATAAAGTCTTTGCCTACACCTATGTCTTCAAGATTGTTTCTGTTTTAATACTTAGATCTTTGATTCACTTTTATTTTAGTTTAGTGCATGGTGAGAGATGTGTATATATGTTCAATTTTCAGCAAATGAAAAGCCAGTTTTTGCAGCACCTTTTATTAAAAAGGCTATCCCTTACCCCCACCCCCAGAGAAGGTGCTTGGCAACATTGTTAAAGAAAAGGTAGCAGAGTATACTTGGAGTTGTTTCTGCATCTTCTACTATGTTTCTTGGATTCTCAGGACTGGTTTGGTTTTATTTATTTTTGCCAGTATCATGCTGTTTTATCACAGTAGCTTTGTAGTGTAACTGCATTGGAGATTGTGGTGTCCCCTGCTTTATTTTTGTTGGCTAGAACTGCTTTTGCTATTCTAGGTCTCTTCTTGTTTCATATAAAATTTTAAATTGTTTTCTCTGGCTCTGTGAAACTCTAGTTCTGTAATCTTGGTATTTTTATTGGGATTGCACTAAATTTGTGTAAGAGTGTTCACTATATATGTTGTGCCCATCCATGATTAGGGGCTATCTTTTCATTTTCTGATATATTCTCTGATCTTCTTTTTCAAAGTACTGTACTTTTCAGTATATGAAAACTTCTTTCACTTCCATTGTTAGATTGATCCCTAAGTACTTCATTTTTTATTGGTGCGTTTTAGGTATACAGTACAGTTACATTCATCATTGGGATCTTGTACTTTTACATGATGTATCTTGGTTCTTATTTTTTCCCCATTCCCCTGGCCTCTCTTCACCTACTCCACCCTTTCCTATTTGCAAAGACTTTGTTTCCATGTTTTTCCTTTTCCATTATTTTTTCTTAACTTTCCCTTTTTCCCTTCTTATCTTTCCTCCACCCCTCCCACTTCCCCTATACCTTTCGACATTTTTCCCTATTACACAATATCAATTGTACATTTTGATCCTTATTCACACTTTTAGTTTATCACACCAGAGAAACTATTCGGTATATGTGTGTCCTATTAATTTCACTTAAGAGTATGTCCTCAATGTGTGTCCCCTTAATTATAAATGTCTCTAGTTTCTCCCTCTTTGTGGTTGAGTAGTACTCCATTTTATTAAACAAATACATATTTTTTATCCAGTCTCCTGTTGATGGGCAGTTAGGCTGTTTCCAAGTTTTAGATATTACAAACTGTGTCACTATCAACATGGTTGAACATATATTACTGTGATATGATTCTTTAAATTGTTTCTGGGAAGATACCCAGGAGGGGAGTAGCTGGGGCAAATGGGATTTCTAATCCTAGTTGTTTAAGGCATCTTCATATTGATTTCCATGGTGATTGCAACAGTATGCACTCCCACTAACAATGAAGAAAGCTTCCTTTCTCCCCACAACCCCAACATTTGTTACTGGTTGATTTCTTGATAGCAGCCATTCTTTCTGGGATGAGGTGGAATCTCAGTGTGGTTATCATCTGCATCTCGTGAGTGACCAGTGATGTTGAAAGTTTTTTCTTATGTTTATTTGCTAACTTTTACTTCTTTGTTTGAGAAATGTCTGTTCATTTTATTTTATTTTATTTTATTGAGTTTATTGGTACATTCTAGGTATACAATACAGTTATATTCATTACTGGGATCATGTACCTTTACATGACAGGTCTTGGTTCTCATTTTTTCCCCTTGTCCCTGCCCTCGCTTCACCCCCTTCTCCCCTCCCCATTTACAAATGCTTTATTTCCATTTTTAATTTTCTCATATTTTTTTCTTTTCCCTTATTCCCTAGATGCCCATTTTTGAATAGTGTTTTTAAATTTGATGAGTCTGATTTTTTTAGTCCTTTATATGTTCTTGATAGTAGACCCTTGTCTGAGAAACAGCAGGTAAATTTTTTTCCCACATTGTAGGTTGTCTCTTAGCTCTGTAGTACTTCATTTTTCTTGATGCTATCATGAAATGTGTGGTTTCCGATTTACCTCTCAGTGAGTTTGTTTTCTGTGTACAGGAACGCTATTGATTTTTGAGAGTTGACTTTGTATCCTGCTATGCTGCCAAATTTGGTTATTAGATCAAGAAGCCTTTGCTTGAGTTCTTGGTCTTCTGTGTGGAATATCATGCCACCAGGAAGTAATGATACTTTAACTTCTTCCTTTTCTATCCATATTCTTTTTATTTCTTTCTCTTGTTTAATAGATCTGGCTAATATTTCCAAAACTATATTAAATAGGAGTAGAAGTGGTAATTATGGGGATCCTTGTTTGTTACTTGAGTGAAACTTTTAAGTTTTTGACCATTTAGTATGATTTTGGCTACTGGTTTGTCTTAGACTGCTCTTACCAGATTGAGATACAGACATGCTTTTCGTATTTTCTTTAGAGGTTTTAAAATCATGAATGGGTGGTGGACTTGGTCAAATGCTTTTTTTTTTCTACATCTGTTGAAATGATCATGTTGCTTTGTCTTTGGTTTTGTTAAGATTTATTTTTTTTTTGTACTGGGGATCAAACTCAGGACATTGTCCTCGTGAGGCAGGCATGGTGCCACTGAGCTAAATCCCTGGTCTGATGGTGTATTACTTTTATTGATTTGCCTACCTTGATCCTTCTCTGCATCCATAGAATGAATTCTACTTTGTCATTATGTTCAATTTTTTTAGTTTGAATATAATACAAGTAGATATTACCAAAGAAAATATGAAAGCTGTTCTATGAAAAATTAATTTTGCATAACAAAAATGATTAGACAACAATAGTATCAAGATCTAAAAAGAATACATTTTATTAGCAAATATCTCAGCTCATTTCCTAATAATACTATACCTTTTCTTTGCAGAAAACATTTTAAGTATTTGCAAAGTATCTCCCATTCTATATAATTTTCTACAACTTCTTATTTTACAATGCTCATTATTCTTTTTGTCTTTATTTTTACTTTCAGTCTCTCACATCAGAGAGACAATATGATATTTACACATGTGTGTTTAATTTATTTCATTTCAGAGTACATTTTCAAGGTGCATCCATTTATATGGAAGTGTCTCCAATTTATCCTTCTTTATGTCTGAGTAATACTCCATTTTAAAAAAACGCATCTTTTTATCCATTCATCACTTGGTAGGCATCTAGGTTATTTGCAAGATTTAGCTATTACAACCTGTGCTGTTATAAATATAGGTGTGCAATTATCACTGTACTATGATGCTCTTAATTCTTTTGGGGAGATATCCAGAAGGGGAATAGTTGTGTCAAGCGGGACCTCTAATCCTAGTGGTTGAAGAATTCCCATGGTGATTTTTACAGGGTTTATACCTGTCTACACTCTTACCAACAGTGGAGGAGGATTCTTTCTCCCTACTGCCCTACTAGAATTTGGTTGATTTCTCTATTTTAATTAATTAATTTTATTGGTACATTTAAGGTACACAATGTAGTGACACTCATCATTGGAAATTTGTACCTTTACATAATGCATTTTGGTTCTTATTTTTTCCTCATTCTCCCGCCCTCCGTTCAACCCCACCACCCCTCCATATCTACGAAGACTTTATTTCCATTGTTTTCTTTTTCTCATATTCATTCCATTCCCATATTTCTTTTCCCTTACCCCTCCCATTTCTCCTTCTGCTATGCACCTTTTCTTCCTATTTCTAATTATCTATTATACCTTTCAGTCCTTATTTACACTTTCAGTTTCTCACATTAGAAAAAGCATTTGGTATTTGTACATATGTGTTCTATTTATTTCACTTAAGAGTATCACCTCAATGTGCATCCATTTAGCTATAAATGTCTCTGGTTTCTTAGGCTTTTTGGCTGAGTAGTACTCCACTGTAGAAAAGAAAAACATTTTCTTTATCCACTTTCCAGTTGATGGGCAATTGGGTTGCTTCCAAGTTTTAGCTATCATGGATTGTGCTGCTATGGACATAGGTGCACATATATCACTGTGGTATGATTCTTTTAATTCTTTTTGAAAGATACCCAGCAGGGGGATAGCAGGGCCAAATGGAACCTCCCTCCCTCCCATCCATACATTCTTTGAGGTATCTCCAGACTGATTTCCACAGTGGTTGCACTAGTTCACACTCCCACCAGCAGTGGAGTAGGGTTCCTTTTCCCCCACAGCTCTGCCAGAATTTGTAAGTGCTTGATTTCAGGAAAGCAGCCATTCTTTCTGGGGTGAAGTGGAATGTCAGCATTGTTTTCATTTGCATCTCTTGAATTTCCAGTGATGTTGAATATTTTTTATATGTTTATTTACTATTTCTACTTCATCTGAGAAAGGTCGGTTTATTTCAGAAGCCTATTTTTGGATTTTGTCCTTAAATTTGGGAGGTCTGATTTGTTTTAGGTTCTTTATATATTTATTCTAAGTAGTAGATCTTTGAAGAACAACTGGTGAAATTGTTTCTCACATTTAGGGTTGTCTTTTCACACTCTTGGTTGTTTCTCTTGCTGTGCAGAAGCTTTTTAATAAGCAGAGATCCTACTTGTTGATTGTACTAGTTAACAGGCAACTGAGGATTTGTTCATAAAATCTTTTCCTACACCAGTATCTTCAAGAGTTCTACCTCACCTCTTTTCCAGCTGGTTTAGTGTTTGTTTTAATATTTAGATCTTTAATCCATTTCAATTTTAGTTTAGTGCATGGTGAGAGATGTAGGTGTAATTTTAATCTTTGGCAAGTTGAAACCCTTTCCAGCACCATTTATTAAAGAGGTTGTCTTTCCTCCAGTGGGGTTGTTTGGCTACTTTGTGGAAGATGAAGTGACTGAGTGTGTCTGGAGTTGTTTCGGAATCTTCTAATCTGTTTTACTGGTCCTTAGGTCTGTTTCTTTTCCAGTTCCATGTTGTTTTTATCACAGTAGCTTTGTAGTATAGTTTCAAATTGGGGATTGTGATATCCCCTACCTTGTCTTTATTGCCTAGAATTGCTTTGATTCTATATACAGTTTTAAAATTATGGCCATTTTTGCTGTTTATTCTTCCTACCAGAAGTAAGGGATGCTTTTCCATTTTCTGATATCCTCTTCAATCTTTTTTCAGAGTGCTATAGTTTTCAGAGTAGAGGTATTTGATTTCTTTCATTAGATTAATTCCTAGATATTTCATTTTTTTGATGGCATTGTGAAAGGAATTATTTTTCCCATCTCTTTCTCTCTCAGGGAGTCTGTTTCTCTTGTACAGGAAAGCTATTGATTTTTGTCTCAATACAGCTACTTTGCTGAATTTTGTTACTAAGTCTAGAAGACTTTTGGTGAAGTTCTTAGGGTCTTCTAAATAGAGTATCATGTCATCTGCAAATAACGACAATTTGACTTCTTAATTTCCTATTTTTATTCCTTTTATTTCTTTCTCTTGTCTAATTTTGGCTGATGTTTCCAAACTCTATTGAACAGGAGTGGTGACAGTGAACATCCTTGTCTTGTTCCAGATTCTAGTGTGAATAATTTCAGTTTTTGACCTTAGAATGATATTGGCTGTTGGTTTTTCATAGGTGGCTTTTAGTAGATTGAGGTAGAGACTGACTGCCTATTCCAAGTTTTTGGAGTGTTTCATTATAAATGTGAGTTGGATTTTGTGAAATGCTGATTTTTTGTCTATTGAGATGATCATATGGTTTTTGTCCTTGGCTCTATTAATATAGTGTATTACATTTATTGATTTGTGTATGTTGAAACATCTGTACATCCCTGGGATAAATGCCACTTGGTCAGGATGTATGATCTTAATGATCTTCTGCATTCTATTTGTATCTTATTAAAGAGTTTTGCATCTATGTTCATTAGTGAGATTGGCCTATAATTCTCTTTTTTGGTTGGATCTTTCTCTGCTTTGGGGATCAAGGTGATGCTTGCTTCCAGGAATGAATTTGGGAGTATTGCTTCCATTTCAATTTCACTGAAGAGTTTAAACAGGAGTAACAATAGTTCCTCTCTAAATGTCTTGTAGATTTCAGCAATGAAGCCATCAGTACCTGGAATTTTCTTAGTTGATAAGTTTTATTTCTAATTACATTTTCAATTTCATTGATTGATATTGTGTTTAGAATTTTTAGGTCATCTTTGTTCAACTTTGGTAATTCATACAAATCTAGGAATCTGTCCATTTCTTCTGTATTTCCCATCTTTCTGGCATATAGTTTCTCAAAGTAGGTATTGATGATCCTCTGTATTTCTGCTGGGTCCATTTCAATTTCACCCTTTTCATTACTATTTTCATGGATTTGGGCCTTTCATTTCCTTTTTTTTTTGTTAAGGTTGGCTAAGTGTTTGTCAATTTTGTTTATCCTTTCAAAGAACTAACTCTTGGCTTTGTTGATTTTTTGTGTTGTTCTTTTAGTCTCCATTGCATTAGTTTCTGCCATGATCTTTATAATTTCCTTCCTTGTAAGAGCTATGGGTTTGATTTAGTGTTATTTTTCTAGAAGCTTGAGTTTCAACATCAGGTTGTGTAACTGAGCTCATTCTGTTTTCCTAATCTGAGTATTCACTGATATGAATTTCCCTCATGAGACTGCTTTCATTGTGTTCCATAGATTCTGAAATGTTATGCTGTCATTATCATTTAATTGTAGTAACTGTCTGATTTCTTCTTTAATTTCCTCTGTGACCCATTGGTTATTCAGTTGTTGTTCAATTTCCGTGTGTTTATAAAATACTTGCAGTTTCCTTTGTTATTGATCTCCAATTTCATTGCACTATAGTCTGATCATATATAGGGGATAACTTTAATTCCTTTGCACTTACTTAGACATGTTCTATGAATGAGTATGTGGTCTGTTTTGGAGAATGATCCATGTACAGCTGAAAAGAATGTGTATTCTGATTTTGTGGGGTGAAACACTCTGTAAACATTTGTTAAATTCATTTGCTCAAGCATTTGAGTTCTACTATTTCATTGTTTATTTTTTTCTGGTTAAGCTATCTATTTGTGACAGTGGGGTTTGAGGTCTTCCACTACTATTGTATTAGTGCTTATATGATTTTTCATGTCCATTATTAGTTATATCATATAGTTGGGTACACTTGTGTTTGGTGCATATTTATTTATGATTGTCATCTGTTCATCTTGGCTTGTTACCTTTACAAGGATGTATTGTCCTTCTTTGTCTCTCTTAATCAATGTTGGTTTTAAATCCACTTGATCTGCAAAGAGAATAGCTACTCTTGCCTTTTTGGGGGTGGGTGTTCCTGTCACATGGAGTATTGTTTCCTACCCTTTAACTTTCAGTCTGTAAGTTTATTTTTGAAGTAAGTGTGTTTCTTGTATGCAGCATATTATTGTATCTTGCTTCTTGACCCATCCTGCCAGTCTATTTCTCTTGATTGGTGAACTGAGACCATTAACATTGCTGGATTGTAACTGATATGTATTGACTTATCCTTTTCATAACTTTTTCTTTTTGTTGGATTCTCCCCCTTTGCATTTAATTTCTTGTTGTGCCTAATGGATTCATTCTGCTGGGCTTCCTGTAGTTGTGATCCTCATTGTCTTTTCCTAGGATATTGTTTAAAAGTTTTTGGAGTGCTAGTTTAGTATTCATGTAGTTCCTAAGGTACTCTTTGTCATGCAAGTATCTTATTTCTCCATCAATTTTAAAGGATAATTTTGCAAGGTACATCAATCTGGGTTGGAGGTTGTTTTCCTTTAGGGTTTGACATACATCACTCCACACTCTGCTTGCCTTGTGGGTTTGTGTTGAGAAGTCTGCTGTGATTCTGATGGGCTTTCCTTTGTACATGATTTGCTTCTGTTCTTTAATTACTTGTAGAATTTTTTCTTCTATTGGGATTCCTGGAATCTTAACTATTATATTCATAGGTGTAGATTTTTTAAATCATGGATAGTTGGAGTCCTATAAGCCTCACTTATCTGTATGTCAGATTATTTCCCCCTATTTGGGAAGTTTTCTGCCATTACATCAGTGAACAGTTTTTTTTTATGTTGTCTGCACTCTTTCTGTTTCTTCACTGACTCCAATAAGTCTTATGTTATTGAATGATCTAGCAGCTACTGAATTGATCTCTCATACTCCCTTACTATTTTTAAGAGAGTTTTATTTTCCTTGTCACTAATGGCTCATTCTGCTATGTAAACTTTCAATGGAGCTTTTAATCTGAAAATCTATTTGCATCTGTTTTATGGGTTCCATTTGTTTCCTATGTTAAGATTCCATCATGTTTCTCAGTTCCTCTTTCTTTTTTAAATCTGTGTCTGCTCTAGATTTATTAATCATGTCTTGTGCTTTGGGTACAATCTTTCTGCAGTTATCTTAGAAATTATTTGTGACTTTATGTTTTCCAGATCATTTTTTGTTGCCAATTCAGGGAGTCCAGGTGATTGAGTATCAGATTGTCCAATCTTGTTTTCCTTTGGGGTTGCCCTAGGTGATCTGGAAGTCTGGTTTTGGGATTTGTTTCTGTGTCTTCTCATTTCAACAGATGAAGCCTGCTGTGCCTTTATTGATACAACTTTTTGCTTATCCAGTGGTCTTCAATTCTCACCAAGCCACCAAGGCACCTTTTCTCTGCTCACCAGTACAGCAATTCCTGAGTTCAAACCACTGATGCTATGGAGTGGACCTCTAACTGAAGCCTTTGTACCTCTGCAGCTCTTTCCTGGGTGGGCCTAGGTTGGGTAAGCTTGCTCAGGCCTCTGGGGCCAGGGAGGATCCCTGGCTGGGATCTGCCTGCAGCTACACTAGTTGGTTGATTTCTTGATAGTACCCCTTCTTTCTGGAGTGAGATGGAATTTCAGCATTGGTTTAATTTCCACTTCTCAAATGACCAGTGAGATAGAATACTTTTTCATGTGTTTATTTGCTGTTTACTCATCTGAAAAATATATATTCACCTCAGATGCCCATTTTTTATTTGGGTCTTTAAATTTGGGTGAAGTGACAAGCGAATGTGTGAGGAGCAGAACCATGTGGAGCTGAGCTGCTGTTCCACTCCCCACCACAGGCCTCCAAGCAACAAGCAGAAATGCATGAGCATCTGCAGCACCACCCCAGATCCACACCTCCCTGCTTCTGTCCTACTGGCTATGCTGATACTTGGATCCACAGAGGATCATAAAAGACATTGTCCTGACCTCCAGAAGATAGAGCAGAAGTGACCAACAGAAAGAGGGCCTCTCTCAGGATCCTTGAAAAATATTGAAGCCCACTGGAAAAGTGAAGAGAATCTCTGCAATGAAGGCACACCAGACCACTGTAGTTGGTAAGTTGGAGGGATCACTACCTCCCATCAGAACCTGGACTATCTTCAGGGGAAGTGTAGCAGAAACCTTCAGTAGAACCTTGCAGAGTTCAATGCTGCAGGAAGTCAGGAGTTCAACTTTGACCTTGCAGACAGAAATCAAAATGAATCTCAGGAGTCTGCTGCTGGCTTGCTGAGACTATTTGACTTAGATCTGCACACTGCTGCCCACACAGTCTATTGTGACAGCAGATACAAACCCTGAAGGGGGCCCTTCATTATTATTTTTTATTTTCAAAATTATTTTCTCTTATTTTTATTTTTTTCTACTCCTTTCAAATTTTTATTTTTTTCTTTCTACTTTTTCCACTCCCTCTCCCTTCCCCCACATTGTTCATCTCCGTTTATATTTCTGTTCCTGCCCTAATTCAGATTTCTTCTTTCTTTTTATTTTCCTCTCTCTTTTCCTTCTCTTGATTGTCATTAGTTTCAAAGGAAAGTGATTACAGTTTCCAGCTTCCCTTTGCTGTTGAGTTATCCTGTTTTTGTCTCTGTTCTTTCATTCTGTCTTTTCCTCTTGTTTTCAACAGTTTCCTAGAGTTTCTGTGATCTTTCTGTTTCCTCTGGTCTCACTTCTAACTTTTTCCTATCCTTCCACCTATTTATACCTCCTTCTCCAACTTCTTCTAAGTTCCCATTCTGAAGGGTAAAGTTGCTATATTGAAGAATTTATTCACTGTAAACATATTTTGGGCTGGTCCTCGATTTTTATTTAATTCACGTGGCTAACAGGGATAGATTAATAATTGTCATTCTCTAAGCTGTGCTTGGTACCATTGTGTTGCTAATTGTATCTCTTTGGCTAAGGTGTTGTGATTGATCTAGTCAGTTGTTCTTCCTGGTATAATGAAAATGAGATTGCCTTAGAGTCATTAAGACTCAAAACCAAAGACTAGCTACATCTGGAAGACACCTCTGAGAAACAATCATTCCATAAGGGTTCTAAATACAAGACACAAAGATATTTACAATTAGAAATATCGAAGTATCAACCAAGGAATTAAACCAACAACAGTACCAACAACAAAAGTAGAAATGAGGAGACGTTTAAGCAAGACACAAACCCAGACTTCCAGCTCAACAAATGCAAATTCTGGGGAAAATCAGGTGGAAAAGTCTGATAATCAACTACCTGGACACCCTGAATTGATAATACTGGAAGTAAAAAAGAAACAAAACAAAACCAAACAAAAACAAAAAACAGATGAATGAGGCTCTAGAAAAATTCAAAACATAAATAATTTCCAAGATAACTACAGAGATGGTGAGCAAAATAAAAGGCATGATTAGAGACTATAGACAGGATAGTGGTCAGTGACCATGAAAAGAGAGATCTCTTAAAAATAGCAAGGGATCATGAGAAATCAATCCAACAGCTCCTAGAAGAGGAAAAGAAGAATAATATAAGACTGATAGGAGTCCATGTAAAAGCAGGAGAAATTAAAAATAACATAAAAATAAAACTCCTCACAGAATTAATGGCAGGGAAATTTCCAAACAGAGCAAAAGAATTTGACATACAGATAAGTGAAGCATACAGGACTCCAACTACTCATCATTAAAAAAAACCCTCATACCAAGACATATAATAATCAAGATCCTGGGAACTCAACAGAAGAGCAAAATACTGCAAGCAGTCAGAGAAAAGAAACAAATCATATGGAAAGGAAAGTCCATCAGAATCACAGAAAACTTTTCAACACAAACCCTCAAGTCAATGAAAGCCTACAGTGAGGTATTTCAAGCCCTAAAAGAAAACAACCTCGAGTTTAGACTGGTGTATCTTGTAAAACCATCTTTCAAAATTGCTGGAGAAATAAGATACTTCCATGACAAAAAACACCATAGAAACTTCATGAATACAAAATCAGCTCTCCAAAAAACTCTAAACAATGTCCTAGGAAAAGACAATGAAGGTGACACATCCATGAGGCCCAACAGAAAATATCCATCAGGCAAGGCAAGATATTAAAGGGAAAGGGGGGAAATAAGAGCCAACAACAGGGAAATAACATGACAATAATAAATCAATACATATCAGTTATAACCGTCAATGTTAATGGCCTCAATTCACCAATCAAAATTGGACTGGCAGAATGGGTCCAGAAGTAAAATCCAACAATATTCTGTATACAAGAAATACACTTAGTTTAAAAAGAAACCAATAGGCTGAAAGTAAAAGGATGGAAAACAGTTCTCCATATGACAGGAACTCAGAAAAATGTAGGGGTAGCTATCATATTGGCAGACAATGAAAATTTCAAACCAAAACTGATTAAGAGAGACAAAGAAGTCACTACATCCTTGTAAAGGGAACAATCCAAGAGGAAGAGATGACAATCATAAATATATATGCACCAAATACTACTGCCCACAACTATACAAAACAAATATTAAGGGACATGAAAAACCAAATAAGAACTAATACAATTGTAGTGGGGGACCCTCAATACCCCACAAATATATAGAACATCTAGACAAAAAATCAACAACAAAATACTAGAAATGAACCAAGCTTTTGAACAAGGGGACTTAATAAACATCTACAGAGTGTTCCACACTACAAAATCAGAATATACATTCTTTTTAGCTGTACATGGTTCATTCTTCAAATTAGCCCACATACTAGCTCATAGAACATGTTTAAGTAAATGAAAAGTAATTGAAGTTATCCCATGTATATTATCAGACCATAGTGTAATTAACCTAGGGATCAGAGAGGCCAGGTGTGGTGGCACACACCTGTAATCCCAGCACTCAGGAGGCTGAGACAGAAGGATCACTGTGAGTTTGAGATCAGCCTGGATTACACAGTGAGTTCCAGGTCAGTCTTAATTACATAGTGAGACCCTGTCTCAAAACCCCCAAACAAACAAACAAACAAAAACAACAAAAAAAAACAAAACCAAAACAAAAAACTAGGGATCAGTAGCATAAGAAACCAATATAAATTCACAAACACATGGAAATTGAATAATACTCTCCTGAACAACCAATTGGTTACAGAAGAAATTAAAAAGAAATTATACAGTTTCTACAAATAAATGATAATGCCAGTATAACATACAGAAATCTATGGGACACAATGAAAGCAGTTCTATGAGGGAAATTCATAGCAGTGAATGCCAATACTAGAAAAACAGAGAAAGCTCAAATAAACAACCTAGTGCTGAACCTCAACCTCTTAGAAAAAGCAGAGCAAAACAAACTCAAAGCTTGTCCAAAGGAGGAAATTATAAAGATCAGAGCAGAAATAAATGCAATGGAGAACTAAGAGAATGATAACAACAACAACAAAAAATCAATGAATTGAAAAGTTGGTTTTTTTGAAAGAATAAATAAAACCATTAAAACTTTATCCAAACATCAATGAAAGGAAAGAAAAGTTTCAAATCCATGCAATTAGGAATAAAAAGTGATAAATCACAACATATTCAGCAGAAATCCAGAGGATTATCAATGCCTACTTTGAGAACCTGTCCTCCAATTAAAAAAACACAAAGAAATGGAAAGATATCCTAGATACATATGAATTACCGAAGTTGAATTAGGAAGATGTAAAAATTCTAAATAGCCCAATAATAATAATTGAAATTGAAAAAGTAATTAAAAATTTACCAACAAAGAAAAGTCAAGGTCCTGATGGCTTCACTGCTGAATTCTACAAGACACTTAGAGAAGATTATTGCCACCATTCTTTAAGCTCTTCAATGAAATTGAAAGGGGTGCAATACTCCCAAATTCATTCCTGGAAGCAAATGTTCCTTTGATTCCAAAACCAGGGAAAGACCCATCCAAAAAAGAGAACAACAGGCCAACCTCCCTAATGAACATAAATGAAAAAATAAGATACTGGCAAACAGAATACAGAGGGTCATCAAGAAAAGCATGTACCTTGACCAGGTTGGATTTAACCCAGGCATGCAAGGATGGTTCAACATATGTAAATTAATAAATGTAATACATTATATTAACAGAATCAAGGACAAAAACTATATGACCATTTCAATAGATGCAGAAAAAATATTTGACAAAATCCAATATCCATTCATGATAAAAATGGTACAGAAAATTGGAATAGAAGGTCTTTTTGTCAACTGATTAAGGCTATCTATGAAAAACCAACAGCTAACATCATACTAAATGGTCAAAAACTGAAAACTTTCATGCTAAAATCAGCAACAAGACAAGTATGTCCATTATCACCCCTCCTGTTCAATATTGTTCTTTAAATATTAGCCACAGCATTTAGACAGGAGGAAGAAATAAAAGCAATAAAGCTAGGAAAGGAAGAACGTAAACTGTCATTATTTGCTAATGACATGATACTCTACATAGAAGACCCAAAAAACTCAGCCAAAAGACTTCTAGACTTAATTGAAAGATTCGCTAGAATAGCTGGATATAAGGTCAACATTCAAAAGTTGATAGCCTTCTTGTGCACAAATAATAGATTCACTAAGAGAGAAATTAGGGAAACAATTCCTTTTACAATAGCACCACAAAAATGAAATATCTAGGAATCAATCTAATGAAGGAATCAAAAGACCTCTACATTGAAAACTACATCACTCTAAACAAAAGAGGTTCAAGAGGAAATAAGAAAATGGAAAGGCATCCCTTGTTCTTGGGTAGGAAGAACCAATATAATGAAAATGGCCATACTTCCAAAACTGCTATGCAGATTCAATGCAATCCTGATTGAAATCCCAACAGTATATTTAAGAGAACTAGAAAAAACAATCCAAAAATTCATTTGGAACCGAAGAGACCTAGAATAGCAAAAGCAATTCTAGGCAACAGAGACATGGCAGCGGGTGTCACAGTTCCCAACTTGAAACTATACTACAAAGCCACTGTGATGAAACAGCATGGTTTTTATCAGTGGAATAGATTAGAAGATGCAGAAACAACTCTAGAAATACTCAGCTACCTCATCTTTGAAAAAGAAGCCAACCATCCTCACTGGAGGAAAGATATATTCTTTAATAAATGGTGTTGGAAAAACTATTTCAACTTGCCAAAAATTAAAACTAGACCCCTATCTTTCACCATTCACTAA
The DNA here is from genome assembly GCF_012274545.1 of Fukomys damarensis. NCBI lineage: Eukaryota > Metazoa > Chordata > Mammalia > Rodentia > Bathyergidae > Fukomys > Fukomys damarensis. The sequence goes on along the minus strand of NW_022900914.1, from coordinate 50,927 downwards.
ACTAAAATCGAAGTGGATTAAAGATCTAAATATTAAAACCGAAACACTAAACTTGCTTGAAAATAAATTAAGTAGAACTCCCAAAGACATTGGCATAGGAAAAACTTTATGAACAAATCCTCAGTAGCACAGGAACTAGCAAAATAATTGACAACTGGGATCTCATCTTATTAATAAGCTTCTGCACTGCAAGACAAACCACCAACAGAGCTAAGAGACAACCTACATCACGGTAAAAAATTTTTACCAGGTGTTCCTTAGACAAGTGTTCCTTAGACCAGGTGTTTCTTAGATAGATTCTACTATGAAAAATATATAATGGCCTAAACAATATCAGAACCCCCAGTTTAAAGACCCAATACAAAAAAATGGGCATCTGAAATGCACAGACATTTCTCAGACAAAAAAGTAAAAGCAGCAAATAAACATATGAAAAAATGTTCAAAATCACTGGTAATTTGAGAGATGCAGATGACAACAACTCTGACATTCCACCTACCCCTGAAAGAATGGCTGCTATCATGGAATCAACCAATAACAAATGCCGGCAGTGTTGTGGGGAGAAAGGAACGCTTCATCATCATTGGTGGGAGTACATACTGGTGCAACCACTGAAGAAATCAATAGGGAGATATCTCAACTAGGATTAGAAGTCCCATTTGACCCAGCTAGTCCCCTTCATGGTATCTTCCCAAAAGAATTAAAAGAATCATACCATAGGGGTTTCTGCATACCCATGTTTATAGTAGCATAGTTTGTAATAGCTAAAACTTGGAAACAGCTCAATTGCCCATCAACTGGAGACTGGGTAAAGAACATGTGGTGTGTGTGTGTGTGTGTGTGTGTGTGTTTTCTTTTTTTTAACAAATGGACCACTTCCCTGCCATAAAGAATGAGAAACTAGGCATTTATAGCTAAGTGGATGTACATTGAGGCCATACTCTTAAGTGAAATAAATATGATACACCTGCGTAAATACTGAATAGTTTCTTTGTTGTTAAAAATGAAAAGTGTAAGTAAGGATCAAAATGTATAATTCATATTGTGAAATAGAAAATATCTAAAGGAGTAGGGGAATTGGGAAGGGTAGGGAAAAGGAAAAAGGGGGAAAGAAAAAAATATGAGAAAAGGAAAAACATGGAAACAAAGTCTTTGTAAATATAGAAGTGTTGGGGGGCAAGGGAAAGCAGGGGAATAGGGAAAATTATAATCAAGATAAATCATGGGAAGGTACAATATCCTAATGACAAAGGTACAAGATCCTAATGATGAATGTAACTGTATTGTATACCTAAAATGTACTAGAAACCTTAATGGAAAAAATTTGGGTGGACTGACTTTTTTCAATGATTTATATACTCTAGATATTAGTTCTTTGAGGAATTGCTGGCTAATTCTTTTTCCACTCAGTGAGTTGTCTTTTTACTCTATTGGCAATTTATTTTGTTGTACACATTCTTTTTAATAAGATGAGGCCCTAGTTGTTGATTCTTTGCAGTATTTCTCATGTGGTCTGTGTTTTATTAAGTCTTTGCCTACTCCTTTGTCCTCAGGCATTCTACCTATTCTCTCTCTCATTAGAGTTAGTGTTTCTATTTTAATATTTAGATATTTAATCTACTTTGATTTTAATTCAGTGAACAGTGAGAAACATGGATCTAGTTTTAGTCTTTGGCATATAGAAAGCCAGTTTTTCTATCACTGTTTGTTAAAAAGCCTATCTTTCTTCCACTGAATGTGTTTGGCCCATTTGTCAAAGACAAAGTAGCTGAGTGTATTTAAAGTCCTTTCTACATCTTCTAATCTGTTCCATTGATATCCAGGTCTGTTTTTTTTTTAACCACTATCATGCTGTTTTCTCTTTTCTTAATCACATTATCTCTGTAGTACAATTTCAAGTCAGGAATTATGATGCCTCCTCCCTTGTCTTTGTTGCCCAGAATTGTTTTTGCTATTCTAGTTCCCTTCTGATTTCAAATAAATTTTGGGAATGATTTCTCTAGTTTTGTGATATGTGCAAATGATATTTTGATTGGAATTGCATTAAATCTGTATAATAATTTTGGGAGTATGGCCATTTTCACTATATTGGTTCTTCCTATCCCTGAGCAAGGGATAACTTTCTATTTTCTGATATCTTCTTCAGTCTCCTTTTTCAGAGTACTATAATTTCCAGTGTAAAGATCTTTTACTTCCTTACACCAAACCAAAAGAGACAAAGATAAAAATCACAAGATCATCTTAATAGATACATAAAAAGCATTTGGGGCTGGGGATTTTAGCTCAGTGGTGGCATTGCCTGCCTTGCAAGCCTGAGGTCCTGAATTCAATCCCTGATACTGAAAAAGAAAGAAGAAGAAGGAGAAGGAGAAGGAGAAGCAGAAGCAGAAGCAGAAGCAGAAGCAGAAGCAGAAGCAGAAGCAGAAGGAGAGGAAGCATTTCACAAAATCCAACACCCATTCATGATAAAAATTGGAACCGGTCGTCTTTACCTCAATTTCATAAAATCTATCTATAAAAACCAACAGCCAATATCATACTAAATAGTCCAAAACTGAAAGCTTTCCTCCTAATATGAGGAACAAGATAAGGATGTACATTGTCGCCACTCCTATTCAATATAGTTCCAGGAACATTTGCCAGAGCAATCAGATAAGAGAAAGAAATAATAGGAATAAAGATAGAAAAGGAAGATGTTAAATTATCATTATTTGCAAATGACCTGATACTTTCCACAGAAGACCCCAAAATTTTCACCAGAATACTTCTAGATTTAATAACCCAATTCAGTAGCATAGTTGGTTGAAAAGTCAACACTCAAAAATCAATAGCATTCCTGTACATAAATAACAAATTCACTGAGAGAGAAATTAAGGAATCAATACCTTTCATAGTAGTATCCCTCAAAATGGTGCATAATCTTTTTGATGACTTGCTGCATTCTCTTTGCTTGTATTTTTTTCAGGATTTTTGCATCTATCAACACTGAGGAGTTTGACCTGTACTTTTCATTTTTGGTTGGATCTGTCTCTGTTTTGATCATGGTAATGCTTGCTTCCAGGAATGAGTTTGGGAGTATTGATTACCATTCGGCTTCACTGAAGAATTTGAAGAGTTGTATCATTAGATCTTCTCTAAAGTTCTTATAGAATTCAGCAGTGAATCTGTTGGGACCTGGCCTTTTCTTTGTTTGTAGTTTTTAAATTACTTCTTCAATTTCATTGACTAATATTGAATTATTTAGAATTCACATATCTCCTTGATTCGGCTTTGGTAATTCATATGCATCTTGTAATATGTCTATTTCTTCTAAATTTTCTATCTTATTAGAGTACAGATTATTATTCTTTGCAAGGGGGTACTGGGGATTAAACTGGGGACCTTGCATTTGTGAGGCAGGTGGTAGAACCACTGAGCTAAATCCCTGGCCCAGAGTACAGATTCTTAAAATAGGTAGTGATGATCTCCTAGATTTATGCAGGATCCTTTGATTTCATATTTTTCATTCCTAATTGCCTGGATTTGAGACTTTTCTTTCCTGTTTTGGATAAATTCTATTTCTTAGTTACTTTTCTTATTGCTAAGACAAAATACCCAATACAGAAAGTTAAAGGGGGAAAGTTTGTTTTATGACAAAAATCTGTTTTCCAACTAATATTACAAGTATTTCCGATTTACCACTTGTTGCTTAACTGTGTTTATGTATATTGAATTGCACAGAACTTTTGTGTTAAAGAGTCAAATTTCTAAGTATTTCCTTTTACAAATTTTGTTTTAGAATCTTAATAGGTCTTCATCCTCTCAATCTTAATAGCATAAAATACATTTTTTCTTTTTCTTTGATTTTGGGCATTTAGAAAAATTGATCTTTCTGGACTTCATTTTATGTAACACGTATATGAGAGTTACTTCCTCATCTTTCAAAAATGATTATTGCTATATAATATTTAATAATCTATTCTTTTTATTGGACTTTGTTTATGATAAATTACTTTTTTACCCATTTCCTCAAAAATAAAACTTAACAGGAAAATGAGCCCTAGCATGAGTTTTTAGGATGCTTGTAATATAAGCCCTACCCACAAAAGAAGCCTGAATTAAGATCATCAGCCAGATGGACACATTCAGAACATCTGTTGCAACATGCAACACATTGAATTATAAAATAATATCACTACATAATTAAGTATAAAATATTAACATTAATAAAAATAAATTATACTTTAAATTACAATTAAATATTTGTAAATACTTGTGAGTGCCTTTGGACAAGAGGTAAATGTGGATGTAAACGGATGAACTTGAGTTTTCTTGCCAAATGACCAATTTGAGTACAGATACAACACACAAATAATATGTGGATCTAATAATTAATGCGGTTGTGTTTAATATGAATCTTCATGATTCAATACATCATGTGTTGTAAATGACATAATTCACTCATATGAAATAAAAACAACATTCTCTGAATTTTGGTGTCTGCAATTTATCATCATTTTTGTGTGAACTATCATTCTTAACTGTCATCATTTTTGTTGTCACTCCTGTCTCACAAGCCTTCAATTAACACTTGAGTTACCGAAAACTTTGTGAAGCCTAGCCTGCAAGAAGTCAGGACTTTAGTGAAAATTTCCCTGGACAAAATCACAGATGGCTGTGTTGTCAGTGCACTAACTACATGGACAAGAAATGCTCATTTAAGGAGAGCTGTATCACTGGACATGAGTGACTGGGGCCAATAATTGTGTAGGAAATAGAGTCACAACCATTTCAAACTATAATTTGGATTTTGGAGAGTTATGATGATGTTCCAGAAGAAGATAACATTTGAATAAATGCAGATTTTTTTAAATAAGAAAAATTAGACATCCCCTGAAAATAACCCCTATTGCATCTTTTGGAGCAAAACTTAGTAAATGACCTGATCTTAACTTGGGAGAAATATGGTATATCCAGGCCACACACAGTGACTCACCTCCCCACATCAAACTTCGCCTCCCAGCTATAAATCCATTGGTGGACGGATCCAATATTACACATCCACGATCCAGTATCACACACACACATGATCCAGTCACCTCCCAAAAGCCCCACCTATGAGCACATGAGGCTTTGGGGGCATATATATA
>NW_022900914.1:13154-45737 GCF_012274545.1 Fukomys damarensis | reverse complement strand
TAATATATAAATATATACATATATAAAATACATTATATATTATATAATATATAGGTATATATAATTATATAATATTATATAATATTATGATACAAATTATAATATATATTTTTATATCATAATGATTCTGGTCTCATGATACATCAATTTTCCTACAAATGATGCAAATTTATCCTTCTTTAAGCCTAAGTAGTACTCCATTGTGTATAAATGCCACATTTTCTTTATCCATTCACCTGGTGATATCTTTTAATTCTTTCACAAAGATAATAGGATGGTGTCAAATGCGATTTTTTTTAGTTCTTTGAGAAATCTCAATGCTACTTTCCATAGTGGTTGTACTAGTTTGCATTCTTGCAAATAATATAGATGGGTTCCTTTTCCCCACAGCCTAGCCAGCATTTGTTATTATTTGATTTGTGTATCATGGCCATTCTTTCTGGAGTAAAGTGTTGTTGGAAAAACTGGATCTCAACCTGGAATCTAATTGTTTTTTAAATTTGCATTTCTCTAATGGCCACTGATTTTGAAAATGTTTTCAAGTAATTATTGGCCATTTGTACTTATTCTTCTAGAAGTGTCTATTCATTTCACTTGAAGAGTTTTTGTACTGGGTCTTTCATTTTAAGGAGTCAAATTTTTTTAGTTGTCTATATATTCTATATAACATTCATCTGTCTGTGGAACAGCTGGCAAAAGTTGTTACTTCATTCTGTTGGTTGTTTTCCTTGTTGCTTGGAAGCTTTTAAACGTGATATGATTCCATTTGTTGATTCTTCATATTATTTCTTGTGTAACTGTTCTTTTTAGCAAGTTCTTGCCTATGCTTAGGACTTCAAGAGTTTTGCCTATTTTATCTTGCAGTAGATTATTTTCTGTTTTAATATTTAGATCTTTAATCCATTTTCATTTCATTTTAGCAAATAATGAAAAATATATGTCCAGATTCAATCCTCTTCATGAGATAACTTTTCTTCCCAGCAGTATTTGTTCAGGAGGCTTTTATCCAGCATACATTTTTGGCCTCTTTATCAAACTTCAGATGGCTGAATGTGCCTGGTTTTTCTTCTGCATCTTCTACTCTGTTCCAGTAATCCAAATATCTGTCTTTGTTTCAGTATCAAGGTGTTTTTACCACTGTATTTTTGCAGTGTAACATAATTTGGGACTGTGATGCCTCCTGGTAAACTTTTATTGCTCAGGATTGCTTTAGCTTCACTGGATCTCTTCTGCTTCTATATGAATTTTTGTATTTTTTCTAAATATGTGAAGAATATTATTGTTTTTTTTTAAAACTGGGATTGATAACCGAATCCATTTTTTTGTTGTTGTTGTTTTGTTTTTTTGGTACCAGGAATTGAACTTGGGTCCTTGCACTTATGAGGCAGGTGGTGGAAACACTGAACTAAATTCCTGGCCCTTCCATTTTTGTTTTTGAATGAGTGATTTATTTCTGGGATCTTCAATATTGGAATCTACCAGATATATGATCACTAGTAAGATGTATTTTGTTTCTATACTCAGTGTTTGTGTTTGAATAGTGCATCCTGTCCTCCTTTACTTGCTGGGAATGGTCAGTCTTTCAATCCTCTAGTCATTCCTGAAGCTTCAGTTTTCTATGTTCCATATGTGTGCAAAAAGTCACAGGTTTCTTTGCCTAAATTTATGGCCTGTGTAGTTGGAAGCTGGAAGATACCTTTCCTGGTCTAGAGGCCCCTTTGTTCATACACCCCAGGCACAGAAAATCTCCAAGCCAAGGTGTATCCTTGCTCATGTTGGTAGATAAGGAAAGCAAACAGATAACTAGTTCTGTGCTGGATGTAGGCAGCAGGGCAGAGGTTAAAGCAGACTACTGGATTTAATGCCAGCATGTTCAAATTCAGTCTTTTCTGAAAGCCACTAACACCTGGCCTGGCTTCTCACCATGGTTTAAATTTCTCAGGTGGTGTAGATCTATCCCATGCCCTCTCTATGGCTCTCACTTGTGGCCTCTCCCACTTGGTCACTGTAACAGGTTGACACCAGAAACTCTAAAGTGAAGTTGTTTTGTAGTTGTATTGTGTTCAGTCTTAATCGACCCCTTCCTCAAATTGTTCCTGATTAAACACTCTCTGGAATTATGTCAGGTACTTCACTAGATTTTTTTCTCCAAACTAGTCTGCTGTGCAGGAGTTGCCTTCAAGGTAAAGTCCTGCAATATTTTTGTAGTTTATAGTAACCCTGAGATGTTCTTGTAGCTACTACTGCTGGCTCAGTCTATTATTTCTCCTAGGGCTGATGAATCTTCAGGCTTACCCCATGTCAGTGGAGACAAGTCCTCTTTCCCAGGAGCTGGGGTGAGTTTTCTAAACTTCTTCCTTTTTTATGTTTTTTTTTTTCATTTCTCCAGCTTTTCTGTAGTTTATTGCTGTCTTATTAGCTCCCTCCCAAATTTTGGAAATCTACTTGCATTTTTTTCTCTTCACCAAAATTTTTTTTTTTTCCAAACGACTCAATTTCAGATCCTGAAATCTATAATTTGTTACTAATCTCTAATTTGCCATTTTTAATCTCCCTCAGTAACTGATTCTTATGTATTTGTTATTCATAGTGCTTGGCTCCAAGTCCAGCATAGGGTAGGTGTTTACTGCTTATTTGATAAATGAATAAATTAATAAATTCAGTGAGTATCAAAGTTGTCTTATAGCCTACAGTCAGGCATTTGAGATTATAAGAAAATGGAGAAATATTACCAATAACCAAAAAAGTGAAGAGAGATTGATTGCTGTTCTTCTCAAACAGGAAGACACCCAGTATCATTAGTAGGGAAATGTTACTGTTTCTAATATATTTGTTGTCTTCATGTAGGGACAGTTTTCTTGCACAATGTACCATGCTGGGATTGGGATAACTATTTATTGGACATTATTTTCTCTGTGGTCATTGAAAGAGAAACGTAGACTATGTTATAAATCCTGTCAGATTTAGATTCAATGCTTTCACCTTGCTTAGATAAGTCTTATGTTGCAGTCTTTGAAGAAAAATAAGAATGTAGCTTGTTTATTGTAAAAATATATCTGAAAAAGAAACAATTTTCAAATTAAAGATGGTATCTTGTATATTAGAAAAAGCAGGACATGAAGTTTATTCAGAAATTCAGGAAGAGCACAATCCTCCATGGGAGCCTGAACATCACTCACCTTGGGAATCTTAAGGAGACAATCTTTTAGGTATTTAGTCTTCAGCTACTCATTGAGAAAGTTAATTTTCATGCATCAAAAATGTTTAGATGTAAGACAATGTATGTGGATGTACTCAATGAACTCTAAAATAATGTATGATTGTGAAGGAGTGTTCATATGGCATGGTGGATAGACAGTGGTGCTGGGAATTAATTATGAGGCCTGAAGCTAGACACTTCATATTTGAAGGCTGAATTTCTGTGTTTGAAACAGAAAAGGAAGCTATGGCTTCTGATTCTTGACCTCTTTCCACTCCAGAGACTCCATGGACATATAGTTCAGAAGCTATCATCTTTTCTCATTTATTCTTCACTGCTCACTATTGTCTATTATTATTCCTGCTTTGGAGATCACAAAGCTGAAAGTTGTATGCCTTGCCCCAGATTACACAATCAATTAATAATTGAGCCAAAACTTACATATGATCCAGACATATGCTTCCAAACAGTGTGTTTCTGAAGGACAATAAGGTTTCTCTTCAGTCTGTGACAAGAGTAACTATGGAATAATCAACCTGTACATCTATAAAAAAAAATTCACTCCAGGCTTTGAAAATACAGCACTTGGTGTGGCTATGAAGGTGTAACTCCTTTTGTTCTATAAACTTGTAAACACTAAAAAGGATGAATCATTTAGCAGACAGAAACAACTTGTCTCTCACTGCAGTGAGGAAGAGATCATTTTCTGAAATAATTTATGACTGTGATATCTCAGTCTAAATTGTCACTTGGAACAGATTTTTTGACACACACACACACACACACACACACACATACACACACACACACACACATCTTTGAAAACACCCATATCAAATCTCAGACTGAAATTGTCTTTATCATGAAAGTCTCAGATTAGAAGAATTTAATACTTTTTTAAGCTCAATACCTGTCAGACAATTTAACTCTCTTTTTAGAATCATTGGGCAGTATTCTCTCTTCCTCCACTTGTACCTTCTTCAGTAAAATTGCTGTAGGTCTGTGGAACAGGAGGAATGGGTATGCACCAAGACTATGGGAACTGGTTTCTGAGATGTGAGATGAACTTCTGTTTCTATTTCTTAAGGTATATGATCTTTGTCACATTAATATTTACATTCAGTTATTCATCCACAGATATTGATATAAGGCTAAGAGTTGCAGATTTAGTGTTACAGTATATGGGTGATAGCACTTGCCTTCACAGAGATTACAGGCAAAGTAGGGGTGGTACAATATGATAGTGGATGTGAAAGTGTTTTTGCAGTTGAAAAGTCTTAAGAGTATGTTAGATATAATCTCCTAAACTTGGACATTTGTTATGATAGTATTATAATATGATTTCATTTAAGTGAGTCATAGGATTAGTTCTGGAATAAACAGGCTGCCCTTATAATACTGCTTGAAGACAGGTCACAATAGGATCTTGGTATTGACATACCTTCTCAGAAAAATGCAGGTAGGTGGTGCAGAAGGTAATAGGTAATGAGTAGCTATAAGATTTTGGAAGGTAGGGGACTATGAGGAGTTGAGGTAGTGTATAAATGGAAGGGTGTGTAATTTGAGATGTGATCCCATCTCTAAGATATTCAATTTGTCACGAATGTTATCTGTAGAGGAGAAGGTTACATTGAGACATGGATTGTAATAGGAACTGCAGTTGTGGTTCCATACACAGAGCCACAACTCCGAAGTTCAAGGCTGTAAGCAGTCTTGAGAACCATCCGATAACATTCTGGGAACAGTCTGTTTTGAGAAAGTATATGAATAACTAGAACCAGGTGTTCATAAAAATATTTTCTAATGCTTTGCTAGAGATAATCTGCAAGGAACTAACTGTTAATTCTCATGGAAGCATTGTGCATGTATCTAATAAAAACCAAGGTTGGTGAGAGTTGGCTGCTGTTTGCCTGTGAGAGCTTCAGCCCTCTACTCCTCAGAAAAACTACATTCCTGTTGTCTGGCTACCCTTTGCTTCCCAAATGACAACAGTTATCAAACTCATGAACTACTGAATGTGTTAGATTTTTCACAAATAACTCCAAAGATACTTTGAGCCAAGTTTTCTTAGGGATAACCTGGGTGACACACACTTAAGGGAGAACTTGCATTGAAACAGCCTTGAAAATGACATTTAGGATTTGTTTAATGAGATCTCTGCATTGGTGAGCTATGGCAAGAAATCTTTAGAAATAGCCTAACTGATGCTTCATGTTGAGTATGAGTTTACTTCAGTTGCATATCACACAGCTTCAGTCTGTCATCTAAGCTGAGGGAGAAGCCCTTTGCTGGGGCACATGGTTCTCATGGCAAAAGAAAAAGAGTATTGTTAGAATTCTTAAAATTTATGCAAAGAATTGCTATTTCTGTTGATGTTTTCATTGAACAAAGAAATTAAACAGTGAAGCTTAATGCCAGTGTAACAGGAAAGTATAACCTTTTTACAAGTAGTATAGTAAATAATTGAAAACTAGAATCCAACTTCTACAATATTGAAGGATAGGAAGACATATTAAAATCAAATTGGGCTGGGGATTTAGCTCAGTGGTTCTGCCACCTGCCCCACAAGTGCAAGGTCCTGATTCAATCCCTGGTCAGGAAAAAAAAAAGGTCAAATGAATGTCTAAACAATGTAGTCTATGGAGAACTAAGACTTAGCTAGTTCTCAAACTGGGAAAGGTGAAGGAGTTGAAGAAATAATGGAGGGTGGAATAATAATAAAATATACAGAGGAAAAAGAAGATTAGGATCAAATTTTAATAAGTTTTTTGGTATTGAGAGATATGTGCATCTTATTCATAAAGGAAAGGTAATGTATTTTATACAGGGAACTAATAATAATAGCACTGCTTTCTGGTAGAAATGTGAAGGACAGATGGAAGAGATGAGAAACATGACTTTAAAAGTCAGTTGAACCGGGCATGGTGGCGCACGCCTGTAATCCCAGCACTCAGGAAGCTGAAGCAGGAGGATCTCTGTGATTTCAAGACGAGCCTGGGCTACATAGTGAGTTCCAGGTCAGTCTCAACTACATGGTGAGACCCTGTCTCAAAAAAAAAGTCAGTAGAATATGGGTAGAAAACTTCAGGAAAGTAACGTTGGCTATAAAATCAATGTTAGTGGAAAACAAATAATAATTAAAAATTTCAGAAATATATTTTAGATGCAGATTTGTTGTCATTGAGCTAGAAAGAACTTCATTATTACACTATTATAGCAACATGGCTGAAACAAAGGAAAACAATAGAGGGCATAATAGGGTAGTAGAGCTTAATTGGAATGTTTAGAAGCAGACATATATATGTTCTTACTTGTTCCTTCTAATTGGCTGGGGTCTATGACTTACTGGACTTCAATATTTTGAATACTATCCTTGCCTAAAACTCACTTTAAAAAACATTTTGATTTTTTTCTGTACCTCTATTCTTCAAATCTACATATTACTGAGTGGGGACAAAAAAATCACTACCCAAATGTAATGGCTTTACCCTATTTCCCAGGACACAGAATTATTTTGCTTAATACATTTATAAATAACTCATGGGAAAATACATTAAGTCATTTGAACATTTTGTCTCCTCATCTCTCTATTTAGAGATGAATAAAGTTCCATCTGTAATTCACACATAGTTTATATTCATCCTTAAAATTCTTAGCTGTGGTCAAGTATTCTGTCTCAGTTCTACCAATGGAGCACCAACAGCTCCTACTTTCATGGATATAGACTATCAGATTTGTTAGGCTAAAAGCTTACTTACTAGATGTCAAGAATCTACATTAAATATATATATAGCTTGTCTATACTTTCTTTACATAGAAGTTCCTAGTTAAAAAAAAACAATTTCTTCTGAGATTCTCAGATATAGAGGAAATATCTCCCTTCTTTCTTGTAACATTTTTCTGTTGAGACCAGAAACATCAAGGAGGACCTTGTCTTTGTGTTCTGCTCTGTAAACTCACTCCTCCAAGCTCATCCCTGTGTCTGTTACACACTGGATTACAGTCTTATTGTATTAATTATATACAAATAATTACTCACACACTTTTATCTAACAATTAAACACACATCCCCTAAGATTTGTTATTATATAACATCTTATTATTCTAATTCAACTGAAGTTCTGTTATCTTCATGTAAAATATTATTATAGGCATCTTGTCTATACATTTCTCATATCTAGGATTTCTCAGAATGCTAAGTTTTTCTACCTCTCATTTTACTTGTTCTACATTGTCAACTGCTTATGCTTGTTGAGGTAATGCTGGAATTTTCTTTTTAATTATCATCAGAATATATGTATATTTGCCTTTTTGTTCACCGATAAGCAAAGATATTGGGTCTAATTTCTAGAATCCAGGGAAATGAGGTGTCCTTGTGTTAAAAAAAGAAGCACTTTATATTGTCAGTATTCTCATAATCTCATCTTCTATCTGACATATTAATGTGTCCCCCTGTCTTCTCCAAGCTTGTTGGAATCTTCTGTTCCCATTTATAATATAGTCACTGAGGTGACTGAACTCATGTATACATATGTGTGTGTTGCTTGTCTCTTTATTTATAGTTTTTGCTTTATTTCTCAATGAACATAATTATATTAACCAAACCTAGATTTTCCTTTTTATGTTGTCTATGACCCAAGCAGCACAATCACTACTAACAACAAGATTTTAGATGAATGATCCCAGGGGCAGAGCATGAAAGTTCCTAGTTTGTCAGTCACAATAAACTGAAATTATTTTTCTAGTTTTACTAGGTTGGAGAATTCAGGTTTAGATTATCCAGCCAAGCGAAAACCAGTTTTAACTTTTTTTAAGGGTCCATATTCTAGAAGTATTATTCAAGGTACCTAAAAATTAGCCATTTACAAATGATTTGAAAGTTAGGTATAAATCAAGACAGTCTTTCCTAAAGCAATCAAACATCTGAATAATTTCTACAATAATTCTATACATTATAAAACATAACACCTTTCCTTAAAAGCAAGGTTAGAGTTTGGCACAATCATGGAGATTGTTAACTCATGTAATCGGAAGAAAAAAGAGTTAAGACTTCAGAGCTAATCCTCATTCTTTAGTAACTGGGATTTCTTTGTGTCCATTGAATATATCCTCACTAGAGGAGTCTGTAGTGTGACTGGGCTGTGCTGATTCAGTATTTTCAAATGAACCCCTTGTATTTGTATTTTCTCCCAATTTTTTATTCTATGTTCCACATTTTAGTATCTATAACCATCATTCCTTAACTCTTTTAAGTCAGGAAGAAGGATATAACTAGGAACTTCCAAGGATATATTCTCAACTTCCAAATTTGTTCTGCATTTCTTTCAAGAAATTTAATTCACATTTTTCTCACACATTCCACTGACATGCCATTGGAGCAGCTCATCTACATTTGATCAAATTGACAGTCTATTTTAAATTTGTAATATGTTTATTTTTCAATTTTATACTTTGCATATGCTGATTTTTATATCCAAATAGATAAAAGATTTCTTACAGGTAAATATATTACATATACCTTTTGGTGTTTTATCTATGTTAATTCTGGTACTAGGACTATAAATATATGGATTGGAATTAGAAATTTCTTTTAAACATCTGTGTGATTTTTCTTCTTCATATATTCAGATGCCCATTTTTATAGGGTCTTTAAATTTAGGGCACCTAATTATTTCCAGTTCTTTTTATATTCTATATATTACTCCTCTGTCTAAGGAGTAGGTGACAGATGATATTTTCTTTTTCTTCTCATTGAGTTTATTGGTACATTTTAGGTATACAGTACAGTTTATATTCATCATTGGGATCTTGTACCTTTACATGACAGGTCTTTGTTTTCATTTCCCCCCCTTATCTCTGCTCCCCCGTCATCCCCTCCTCCCTTCCCTATTTACAAATACTTTATTTCCATTTTTTCATTTTCTCATGTTTTGACAAAGGATATTTTACATTCTGTGGCTTTTCTCTTCAATCTGTTGACAGTTTCTTTCACCACGTGAAAGCTTTCTAACTTGATGTGATATTTGTTGATTGTTATAATATTTCCTCTGGAATTAGGGTTTTGTTATAAAGTATTTGCCTACACCTATGTCTTCAGGTGTTCTATATATTTGATCTTCCAGCAGATTGTTTCTGTTTTAATACTTAAATCTTGATACATTTTGCCTTTAGTTTAGTGCATGGTGAGAGATAAGGGTCTGAGTTCAATTTTCAGTACATGGAAAGCCACTTTTCCCAGCACCATTTTTTAAAGAGGCTATTTTTTTTCCGCTGAATGTGTATGGCAACTTTGTCAAAGAAAAGATAGCTAAGTATTCTTGAAGTTGTTTCTGCATCTTCAATTCTTTTCCTTTGATCCTCAGGTCTGTCTTTGTTGTTGTTGTTTGCTTGTTTGTTTTGTTTTTGTTTTTGTTTTTTTGGCAGTATCATTATGTTTTTATCACAATACCTTTGCACTATAACTTCATATTGGGGATTTTGATGCCCCCTGATATACCTTTGTTGCCCATAATTGCTTTTGCTATTCTAGGACTCCTCTGATTCCATATGAAGTTTAGGATTGTTTTCTAGATCTGTAAGGTTCTAGTTCTGTGTTTTCAGTATTTTTATTGGGATTGCATTAAATTTGTATAAAAGTTTTGCAAGTATGCCCATTTTCACTATATTGGTTCTGCCTGTCCAAAAAAAGGGAATTATTTCCAGTTTCTGTTATCTTCTTTGATCTCCTTTTCCAGAGTATGTAGTTTTCAAAGTAGAGGTCTTTCACTTCAGTTGTTAGATTGATTCCTCAGTATTTCATTTGTCTTGGTGTTACTGTGAAATATGTGCTTTTCCTAATATTTCTCTCAGTGATTTTGTTATTTGTGTACAGGAATTCTATTGATTTGCTTTCTAAAATATTTTTTAAATTAATTTTATTGGTACATTTAAGGTATACAAGATAATGACATTCATCATTGGAAATTTGCACCTTTACATAATGCATCTTGGTTCTTATCTTTTCCCCATTCCCCTGTCATCACTTCAACCCCTACATCCCTCCCTATCTACAAAGACTTTTTCTTCCCATATTTTCATTTTCTTACATTAACTCCATTCCCTTCTTTCCTTCCCCCTACCCCTCCCAATTCCCTTCCCCTTTGTCTCTTTTCTTCCTGTTTCACATTATCTATTATTTATGTTGCCACATTCGGTTATTACATCTTTGGTTGAGTTTTTGGGGCTTCTGTGTAGACTATTATGTCATTAGGATGTGATACTTTAACTTTTTCCTTTCCTATCCATATTCTTTTTCTCGTCTAATTCCTTGGATAATGTTTATAATATATAAATTAAACAGAAGTGGTGATAGCAGGGAACCTTGTCTTGTTCCTGATTTTAGAGCAAAACTTTAAAAATGTTGACCATTTCTGGTGCATGCCTGTAATCCCAGCACTCGGGAAGCTGAGGCAGGAGGATCACTGTGAGTTTGAGACCAGCCTAGGCTACATAGTGAGTTCTAGGTCAGTCTCAACTAAATAGTGAGACCCAGTCTTAAAAAAAAAACACACACACACACACACACACAAAAAAAGATTTTGACCATTTGTATGATGTTGGCTATTGATTTGTTAAAGATGTCTCTTATCAGTTTGAGATAGAGGCCTTCTATTCCCATTTTTAAAGAATTTTATCCTCCGAATGGGTGTTGAACTCTGTGAAATGCTTTTTTCCTGTATCTATTGAAATGATCATGTTGTTTTGTCTTTAGTTTTGTTAATGAGGTATATTACTTTTATTGATTTGTATATGTTGAACCATCCCTGCATCCCTGGGATAAATTCTACTTGATCGTGGTGTATAATTTTTTTGATGACTTGCTGCATTCTGTTTGCCAGTCTCTCATTAAGGATTTTAGCTTCTATGTTCATTGACGAAATTGGTCTAGAGTTTTCTTTTTTAGTTGAATTCTTCTCTGGTTTGGGTATCATGGTAATACTTGTTTCCGTGACTGAGTTTGGGAAGTATTGATTTCCTTTCGATTTCACTAAAGAATTGAAAAATTACTGGTATTGTATATTCTCTAAACTTCTTGTAGAGATTAGCATTAAATCCATCATAACTCTGGCTATTCTTTATTGATAGTTTTTTTAAAATTGCTTCTTCAATTTCTTTGACAGATATTGGATTATTTAGATTTTTTATATCCTCTTGATTCTGCTTTGGTAATTCATATATATCTTGACCTCTATCCATTTCTTCTGACTTTTTCATTTATTAGAGTACCAGTTCTCAAGTAGGTACCAATGATCTTTTGGATTTCTGTACGATCTGATATGATTTTGCTCTTTTCATTCTTAATTGCTAGATTTATGTCCTTTTCTTCCTTGTTTTGATAAGTTTGGTTAAGGGTTTGACTATTTTATTTAATCTTTAAAATAGATAACTCTGTGATTCATTGATTCTTTGTATTGATGTTTTAGTCTCAGTTGCATTAACTTCTGCAGTGTTCTTTATAATTTTCTGCCTCCATACTGGCTTTGGGTTTAACATGCTATTCTTTTGTAGAACCTTGAGATTCAACATTAGGTTATTTGAGCTCACTCTCATGTTTTGACTTGGGAATTCAATGCCATATACTTCCCTCATAGGACTGCTTTTATTGCATCTCATAAATTTTTGTATGCCATATTGGCAATATAATCTCCTTCTAGAACCTGTCTACTTTCTGCCTTAATTTCATCTGTAACCCACTGCTTATTCAGGAAGATATTTAATTTCTTTGTGTTTATGTAGTTATTGTTCTTTTGTCCAATTTTATTGCACTATAATTTGATATTATGCATGAGGTAATTTCTATTCCTTTGCATTTACTTATACACATTCTGTGAGCTAATATGTGCTCTATTTTGGAGACAGTCCCATGTCTTGCTGAGAATGCATAATTGTTTGTTGTTAGTTGAAACACTTTGTAGATATCTATTAAGTTCATTTGTTCAAAGCTTTGGTTCAACTATAATATTTCTTTGCTTATATTTTTACAACCTTACAAATATTTATTGTAATTTTTATAGTTCATATTATTTTGTTTGTACATGTTTGTAATTCATGCGGTTTACAATCATCTTGGGGAGTGATTACATGCACATATTACAGCTTGGTTTTTTTTTTGTCCCCTTCACCTTCCTTTTCCCTCGCCCTTTCCTCTTGTTCCCCAAGAACTTTTTTCATACTTATTGATACTATTTGTTTTAGCACAATTTATGGCTTATAATGTTTATGTTGATTTGGATTATTAAGTAGGTTTTTCTTCACATAGCATTATTCCCCTCATTTCCCCCTCCCCTCCCCTTACACCTGTCCTTACTCCCTTAGTCCCTGTTAGATGAGGTCTGTCCCTTGTTCCTTTCTATCTGTCTTTTATCATTTCCTTTGTTTTTATTTTGTCTCACTCAAATTAAGGATATAAAACAGTATTCAAATTTGTATCTCTGATTTATTTTATTCAACATTATGTTTTCCAGGTGTATCCATTTTTCTACAAATGCCGCAAATTTGTTCTTCTTTATAGCTGAGTAGTATTCCCTTGTATATAGGTGCCACATTTTGTTTATCCAATCAACTGTTGATGGGGATACATACTGCTTCCAGAATTTAGCTATTATGAATTCTGCTGCTACAAATATTGGTATGCAAGTATTGCTGTAGTATGATGACTTTAGCTCTTTGGGGAAGATGCCTAGCAGGGGGATAGCTGGGTCATAAGGAATTTCTAGATTTAAGTCTTTGAGAAATCCACATACTGATTTCCATAATGGTTGTAACACTTTGAATTCCCATCAATAATGCAGGAGAGTTCCTTTTTTGCCATAGCCATGCCAGTATTTGTTACTGTTTGATTTCCTAATGATTGCCATTCTTTTTGGAGAAAGATGAAATTTTAGCACTGTTTTAATTTGTATTTATCTAATTGCCAGAGAAGTTGAACAGTTTTTCATGTATTTATTGCCCATTTGTATTTCTTCCTCTGTGAAGTATCTGTTAAATTTGATATGGTGGGGATTTTTGTGGTACTTTGGGTTGAATCTATGTCATCACACAGACTAGAAACTCATGTTACTACTTAGCTACATGTCAATACGGTAAGTTGTATTCTAATACACACCTGTGTTTTACTACATGTTTTATCTTGAATTGAGACATATAATTGCCTTGTCTTGTAAACATGTTAATTGTTTTAAGCAAAGATTGCATTAACCTTATTAAGTGAACTGCACAGATTTCTCATACTTTTTAAGATTACAGATAGATGAGATCATACCTTGGTAAGTATATCCGTTTTTACTATAATGATTTATTAGTACATATTTTAAATGCATAATAAAATGTTTTGTGATGAGTTGGTACATATACATGCATAGAAATTCTTCATAATGTGTTAAAAGTTTCATTCAATCACTTATAAACTCATTGAGAGATGAATTTACAGAGGAAATTTTTTATTTCCACTTCAGTTGCTAACCAACTTATTAGATTATCCAGCATCCTATTTTTATCTGTCAAATTTGAAATTTTATATACTTCTAAATTTTATTTATTCATAAAGCACTATACTATAAATTTTTAAAACATTTGTTTCTGTTAAAATACCTTTAATTAGTCAAGTGCACTGGTATGTATTTTTGATTCGAGCACTGAGGATCTTGATGCAAGAGCATTAAAAGATCTTCACCGCCCTTGATCACAGAGTGAGACTCTTTTTCAAAAATTAAATTATCCTTAGTCCTTATAATTATTTATCATTTATGTTTTGTGTCTTTCCATTACTTCTTTATTGTTACTTCCAATCTTTTTCATCTTTCCATTTTATTGATTCCTACTTCATTAATTATGGTTATATTTTTATGAAATATTTTGCTAAATATATTTCTTAAAAGCTGTATATTTAACTGAATTTTTTGTTTTAAGCTTTGACCTTATGTACTGAAATTGTCACCAAGTGCTTTGTAATTCTGAATTTACTACATTATATATTTTTAAACACGTGTGTATTTCATACTTTATTTTGCATGAGACACACGTAAGTGGACTGGGAATGAGGATCAGTGGTAGAGCTCATACAGAGTGTGACTGAGTTCCTCAATTCCAAGCTTCATGGAGAAAAGAGAAAAAGTGTATAACATATTTGTAAGGCTATTTCTTCCTTATAAATTCTAATTTTTCTCTAATAAAATCTATATAAAATTTATACTTTGTCATAGAAGAAAGATTTCATATATCCCAAAGAAATATTTTGTAAAAGTTGTCTATTTGGAAAAACATTTATTCTGTTTTATAAACTATGTAAATATAAGCAAAGCCTGCTCTGTGAATATTATTATGTGCATCAGATGGAATAATTTCAAAATTACATTTCTGAGGTCTATTAAAATTTGCAATTATACTAATCTACATTTGTATTATTGATTTAGCTGTTTCTAATTTATGTCAGTAAAGTTGTATTACTATTTGAAATGCAGAGAATTTAAAAAATATTTTTTCAATATTATACTTGTTGAATAGCAAAACAAACTCTTCCTAAATAGCTGATTTTGGTATCAAAATTATGATCTCTATAGCCCAAGAAACTTGGTTAGTGAATGTGTACCATCAATTCTGGCTTCTTTATTTTTCAATATAATGGGGAATAAGATGTCTATAGTGAGTACCAATATCATAGTTTAAAAATAAATGTATAATGGTACATTTTAAATATATAATGGAAAAATATTCTTAGAGGGATCATTTTATAAAACAACTCAGTTCGTATATACATTTGCACTGAAAATGTACCTCAGTGGCACAACACCTGCCAGGCAAATGTAAATCCTTGAAGTATTTTACCCTTATCACCCATGTCAGTCTACAATGACTCCAAAGCCACGCCCTTTCAGTCAGTGTTTAGGATTAGGTTTAGGGTTAGATTTAGGATTCCACCAAGGTTAGTGTTAGTCTTAGGGTTAGGTATTGAATTGAATTTTGAGTTAGGCATAGGTATACTGTTAGAATTAGGATTTGGGTTAGGGTTAGGGTTCTAGGGTTAGGATTAGGTTTTATGTTATGCTTAGGGTTATGTTGTGGGATAGGGTTAGATTTATGGTAGTGTTCAAACTGGGATAAGCCTTAGGTGTAGCACTATGATTAGTGTTATGTTTCATATGTGGTTATTGTTAGATTTGGGGTTAATTTAAGATTAGGATTAAAATTAGAAGTTAATAGTTAGGATTAAATTTAATGTCAGGGTTTTGTCTGATTTTAGGTTTAGTGTTGGGATTAAAGTGTTAATATTAGGTATATGTTTACAGGTAGGGTGGAGAAATTTGATTAGGATTAAGGTTAGGTGTCATGGTATTTTTAAGGTTAGGTTTACTGCGTTGGTTGGGGTTAGCATTAGGAGAGTGTTACTATTAGAGTGTTAGCATTAGGAGACAGGGGTTAGAGTTAGGGTTAGGGTTAGGGTTAGCGTTAGGATGAGGGTGAGTGATAGCCTTGATATAGCTCTATCTGGGTGTTGATTTGTGGGTTTCATTGTTAGTATCAGCATGAGATTGTGCCTTAGTGTTAGCCACAGTGCAGCACTACAAGTTCACCCTATGGTAAGCTAGGAATCTGGTTGTGGGTTAAGGTTAGGGTTAGCGTTGGTGAGGATGATATGGAAGGAATTCAGAAAACAGGTAATTTCCCTGGGAGAAGAAAGGTGATGGCAGTGTCTTTTTGAATCTGGGGTGTACTATAGGTTTCCAAGCACCTGCACATTGAGGTCCATATATAATGGGTAGTGATTGGCTAGCGACCAGGGATAGAGATAAACTTAGGGCATGGAATACATTTGCGATTTCATTCCCTGTGTAGTGTAATATTGGTTTGATTGTGAGGGTTGGTTTTCGTTTGAGGTTCAGTGTTATGAATGATGTATGAACATGAGTAACTCCTGGAGAATTAGGGTCAGCCTTAGGGTTAGGGTTAGGATAAGGGTGAGTGATAGCCTTGATATATCTCTATGTGGCTGTTGATTTGTGAGTTTCATTGTTAGTATCAGTATGAGTTTGTGCCACAGGGTGAGCCACAGTGCAGCACTACATGTAGCACCCTAAGGCAAGCTAGAAATCTAGTGGTGGGTTAGGGTTGGGCTGAGCATTGCTGAGGACAATACGGAAGAAAATCATGTGACAGATAATTTGCAAGAGCGCAGAAAGGTGAGGGCAGTGACTTTTTTGAAGCTGGGATGTACTGTGGATTTCCAAGCACTGGGAATTAGCGGACTATATTAATGGGGAGTGTTTGGCTAACGAGTAGGTTAAGAGCTAGATTTAGGAGACCAAATAGGATCGCCATTTCACTTCCTGTGGAGTACAGTGTGTATTTGAGGGTTAGGGTTGGTGTTAGTTTGAAGTTCGGTGTTACGAATGATGTAGGGAAATAAGTAATTCCTGAGGAGTCAGGCTGAGGCTTAGGGTCGGGGTTAGGATGAGTGTGAGTGATAGCCTTGAAATTTCTCTGCCTGGGTGTTGATTTGTAGGTTTCCTAATTAGAATCAGCATGACATTGTGCCTGAGGGTTAGCCACAGAGCACCACTATGAGTACCGCCCTATGGGAAGCAAGGAATCTAGTTGTGGGTTAGGGTTAGGCTTAGCAATGGTGAGCCTGATATGGAAGCAATTCAGGTACCAGATAATTTCTCTGTGAGAAGAAAGGTGAGCGCAGTGTCTTTTTTGAAGCTGGGGTGTACTATAGGTTTCCAAGCACCTACACCTTGAGGTCCATATATAATGGGTAGTGATTGGCTAGCGAGTAGGGTTAGAGATAGATTTAGGGGACGGAATACACTTGCCATTTCATTCTTGGTATAGTGTAATATGTGTTTGATTGTGAGGGTTGTTTTTCGTTTGAGGTTCAGTGTTACGAATGATGTAGGAACATAAGTAACCCCTGGAGAGTTAGGGTCAGGCTTAGGGTTAGGGTTAGGATGAGGGTAAGTGATAGCCTTGATATATCTCTATCTGGGTGTTGTTTTGTGGGTTTCATTGTTACTATTAGCATAAGATTGTGCCGTAGGGTAAGCCACAGTCAGCACTACAAGTTCCACTCTGTGGGAAGCTAGGAATGCGATTGTGGGTTAGGGTTAAGGTTAGCATTGCTGAGAATGATACTGAATAAATTGATGTACCAGATAATTTGCATGGAGCAGAAAGGTGAGGGCAGTGACTTTTTAAAAGCTGGGTTGTACTGTGGGTTTACAAGCACCTGGACTTACCGTTCTATATCTAATAGGGAGTGTTTGGCTAGCGAGTAAGGTAAGAGCTACATTTCGAGACTGAATAGGTTTGCCATTTCACTTCCTGTGGAGTACAGTGTGTGTTTGAGGGTTAGGGTTGGTGTTAATTTGAATTTTGTTGTTATGAATCATGTAGAAATATAAGTAATTCCTGAGGATTCATGCTGAGGCTTAGGGTTAGGGTTAGGATGAGTATTAGTGATAGCCTTTAAATGTCTCTAACTGGGTGTTGCTTTTTGGGTTTGCTAATTAGTATAAGCATGAGATTATGCCTTAGGGTTAGCCACAGAGCGGCACTGCAATTACCACCCAATGGGAAGCTAGGAATCTGGTTGTGGGATAGGGTTAGGCTTAGCCTTGTTGAGCCTGATATGGAAGGAATTCAGGTACCATATAATTTCTCTGTGAGAAGAAAGGTAAGCACAGTGTCTTTTTTGAAGCTGGGGTGTAGTATAGGTTTCCAAGCACCTGCACATTGAGGTCCATATGTATTGGGAAGTGATTGCCTGACGAGTAGGGTTACAGGTATATTTAGGGAATGGAATACATTTGACATTTCATTCTCTGTGTAGTGTAATATGTGTTTGATTGTGAGAGTTGTTTTCCCTTTGAGGTTCAGTGTTACGAATGATGTAGGCACATAAGTAACTCCTGGAGAGTTAGGGTCAGGCTTAGGTTTAGGGTTAGGATGAGTATGAGTGATAGTCTTTATATATCTCTATCTGGGTGTTGATTTGTGGGTTTCCTAATTAGTATCCACATGAGATTGTACCGTAGGGTGAGCCACAGTGCAGCACTACAAGTACCTCCCTATGGGAAGCTAGGAATATGGTTGTGGTTTAGGGTTAGGTTTAGCATTGGTGAGAAATACACTGAAGAAATTCATGTACCAGATAATTTGCAGGAGAGCAGAAAGGTTAGGGTAGTGACATTTTTGAAGCTCGGTTGTACTGTGAATTTCCCAGCACCTGGCCTTAGCGGTCTATATCTAATGCGGAGTGTTTGGCTAGCGAGTAGGGAAAGAGCTACCTTTTGGGGACGGAATAGGATCTCCATTTCACTTCCTGTGAAGTATAGTGTGTGTTTGAGTGTTAGGGTTGGTGTTAGTTTGAAGATCGGTGTTACGAATGATGTAGGAATTTATGCAACTCCTGAGGAATCAGGGTGAGGCTTAGGGTAAGCGTTAGGATGCGCGTGAGTGATAACCTTGAAATATCTCTACCTGGGTGTTGATATGTGAGTTCCTAATTAGTATCAGCATGAGATTGTGGCTGAGGGTTAGCCACTGTTCAGCACCACAAGTCTCGCCCTATGGGAAGGTAGGAATCTGGTGGTGGGTTAGGGTTAGGGTTAGCATTGGTGAGCATGATGTGGAAGGAAATGAGCTGCCAGATAATTTCCCTGTGAGCAGAAAGGTGAGGGCAGTGTCTTTTTTGAAGCTGCGGTGTGCTATAGTTTTCCAAGCACCTGCACATTGAGTTCATATATAATGGATAGTGATTGGCTAGCGAGGAAGGTTAAAGCTAGACTTAGGGGAAGGAATACACTTGCCATTTCATTCCCTGTGAAGTGTAATTTGTGTTTGATTCTGGAGGTTAGTTTTCATTTGAGGTTCAGTGTTACAAATGATGTAGGAACATAAGTAACTCCTGGAGGGTTATGGTCAGGCTTAGGGTTAGGATTAGGATGAGGGTGAGTGATAGCCTTGATATATCTCTATCTGGGTGTTGATTTGTGGGTTTCATTGTTAGTATCAGCATGAGCTTGTGCCGTAGAGTTAGCCACAATGCAGCACTACAAGTACCGCCCATTGGGAAGCTAGGAATCCGGTTCTGGGTTAGGGTTAGTGTTAGCATTGCTGAGCACGATACTGAAGAAAATCATGTACCAGATAATTTGCATGAGAGCAGAAAGGTGAGGGCAGTGACTTTTTTAAAGCTTGGTTGTACTGTGGGTTTCCCAGCACCTGGAATTAGTGGTCTGTATCTAATGGGGAGTGTTTGACTATCGAGTCGGGCAAGAGCTAGATTTATGGGACTGAATAGGATCGCCATTTCACTACCTGTGGAGTATAGTGTGTGTTTGGGGGTGAGGAATGGTGTTAGTTTGAAGTTTGGTGTTACGAATGATGTAGGAATATAATTAACTCCTGAAGATATAGTCTGAGGCTTGGGGTTAGATTTAGGATGAGAATGACTGATAGCCTTGAAATATCTCTACCTGGGTGTTGACTTATGGGTTTACTAATTAGTATCAGCCTGAGATTGTGCCACAGGGTGAGCCGCAGTGCAGCACTACAAGTACCACCCTATGGGAAGCTTGGAATCTCGTTGTGGGCTAGGGTTACGGTTAGCATCGGTGAAAACAATACTGAAGAAAATCATGTACCAGATAATTTGCATGAGAGCAGAAAGGTGAGGACAGTGACTTTTTGAAGGTGGGTTGTACTGTGGGTTTCCAAGCACTTGGACTTAGCGGTCTATATCTAATGGGGAGTGTTTGGCTAGTGAGTAGGGTAAAGAGCTACATTTTTGGGACCGAATAGGAATGCCATTTCACTTCCTGTGGAGTTTAGTGTGTGTTTGAGTGTTAGGGTTGGTGTTAATTTGAAGCTCCGTGTATGCATGATGTATGAATATAAGTAACTCCTGAAGAGTCAGGGTGGGAATTAAGGTAAGGTTTAGGGAGAGGGTGCGTGATCACCTTGAAATATCTCTACCTGGGTGTTGATATGTGAGTTCCTAATTAGTATCAGCATGAGATTGTGCCTTAGGGTTAGCCACTGTGCAGCACTACAAGTACCACCCTATCTAAAACTAGGAATCTGCTGGTGGGTTTGGGTTAGGGTTAGCATTGGTGAGCAGGATATAGAAGGAATTCAGGTACCAGATAATTTCCCTGTGAGAAGAAAGGTGAGGGGAGAGTCTTTTCTGAAGCTGTCGTGTACTATAAGTTTTCAAGCCCTTGCCAATTGCGGCCCATATACAATGAATATTGATTGGCTAGCGCGGAGGGTTAGAGCTAGACTTAGGGGACGGGATACACTTCCCATATCATTCCCTGTGTAGTGTAATGTGTGTTTGAATGTGAGGGTTGGTTTTCATTTGAGGTTCACTGTTATGAATGAAGTAGCAACATAAGTAACTCCTTGAGAGTAAGAGTCAGGCTTAGGATTAGGGTTAGGATTAGGGTGAGTGATAGCTTTTATATATATATATCTTATCTGGGTATAGATTTGTGGGTTTCATTGTTAGTTTCAGCATGAAATGGACCATAGGGTTAGCCACATTACAGCCCTACAAGTACCGCCCTATGGGAAGCTAGGAATCCAGTTGTGGGTTAGGGTCAGGGTTAGCTTTGCTGAGCATGATATGGAAGAAAATCAGGTACCAGATAATTTTCATGAGAGCAGAAAGGTGAGGGAAGTGAGTTTTTTGAAGCTGGGTTTTACTGTTACTTTCCACGCACCTGGATTGGTGGTCTATATCTAATGAGGAGTGTATGGCTAGTGAGTAGGGTAATAGCTACATTTGAGGTACCGAATAGGATTGACCTTTCACTTCCTGTGGAGTATAGTGTATGTTTGAGGGTTAGAGTTTTTGGTAGTTTGAAATTACGTGTTACAAATGATGTAGGAATATAAGTAACTCCTGAGGAGTCAGGAAGAGGCTTAGGGTTACGGTTAGGATGAGGGTGAGTGATAGCCTTGAAATATTTCTACCTTGGGGTTGATTTTTGGGTTTCCTGATTAGTATCAGCATGACATTGTGCCTGAGGGTTAGGCAATGTGCAGCACTACAAGTACCACCCTAAGCGAAAGTAGGAATCTGGTTGTGGGTTAGGTTTAGGGTTAGCAGTGGTGAGCATGCTATGGAAGTAATTCAGGTACCACGTAATTTCCCTGTGAGAAGAAAGTTGAGGGCAGTGTCTTTTTTGAAGCTGGGGTGTACTATAAGTTTCCAAGCACCTGCACATTGAGTCCATATATAATGCGTAGTGATTGGCTAGCGGGTAGGGTTAGAGATAGACTTAGGGTATGAAATACACTTCCCATTTCATTTCCTGTGTAGTGTAATGTGTTTGATTGTAAGAGCTGTTTTTCCTTTGAGGTTCAGTGTTACAAATGATGTAGGAACAGAAGCAACTCCTGAGAGGTCAGGGTGAGTCTTAGGGTTGGGGTTCGGATAAGGGTGAATGATAGCCATGAAATATCTGCACCTGGGTGTTGCTTTGTGGCTTTCCTAATTAGTATCAACATGAGATTGTGCCTAGGTTTAGCCACTGTGCAGAGCTACAAGTACCGCCCTATGGGAAGGTAGGAATCTGGTTGTGGGTTAGGGTTAGGGATAGCATTGTTAAGCATGATGTGAAAGGAATTCAGGTACCAGGTAATTTCCCTGTGAGCAGAAAGGTGAGGGCAGTGTCATTTTTGAAGTTGGGGTGTACTATAGGTTTCCAAGCACCTGCACATTGAGTCCATATATAATGGGTAGTGATTGTCTAGCCAGCAGGGTTAGAGATATATTTAGGGTATGGAATACACTTCCCATTTCATTTCCTGCGTACTATAATGTGTGTTTGATGGTGAGGATTTGTTTTCCTTTGAGGTTCAGTGTTATGAATGATGTAGGAAGATAAGTACCTACTGCAGAGTTAGGGACAGACTTAGGGTTAGGGATAGGATGAGGGAGAGTGATGGCCTTGATATATCTCTATCTGGGTTTGATTTTTGGATTTCATTGTTAGTATCAGCATGAGATTGTGGCATAGGCTTAGCCACAGTGCAGCACTACAAGTACCGCCCTATGAGAAGCTAGGAATCCGTTTGTGGGTTAGGGTTAGGGTTACAGTGCTAAGCCTGATATGGAAGAAAGTCAGGTACCAGATAATTTGTATGATATCAGATAGGTGAGGGCACTGACTTTTTTGAAGCTTGATTGTATTCTTGGTTTCCAAGCACTGGGACTTTGCTGTCTATATCTAATGGGGAGTGTTTGGATAGCGAGTAGGGTAAGAGCTAGATTTAGGGGACCGAATAGGATCACCATTTCACTACCTGTGGAGTATAGTGTGTGTTTGAGGGTTACAATTGGTGTTTGAAGTTCCGTGTTATGAATGATGTAGGAATACAAGTAACTCCTGAGAGGTCAAGGTGAGTCTTAGTGTTAGGGTTAGGATGAGGGTGAGTGATAGCCTTGAAATATCTCTACCTGGGTGTTCATTTGTGGGTTTCCTAATTAGTATCAGCATGAGATTGTGCCTTAGGTTTACCCACTGTGCAGAGCTAAAATACCACCCAATGGGAAGGTAGGAATCTTGTTGTGGGTTAGGAATACGGTTAGCATTGGTGAGGATCATATGGGAGGAATTCAGGTACCAGGTATTTTCCCTGTGAAAAGAAAGGTGAAGGCAGTGTCTTTTTTGAAGCTGTCGTATACTATAAGATTCCAAGCACCTGCACATTGCACTCCTTATGTAATGGGTATTGATTGGCTAGCGAGGAGGGATAGAGCTAATCCTAGGGATGGAATACATTTACCATTTCATTCCCTGTGTACTGTAATGTGTGTTTGAATGTGAGGGTTGGTTTTCTTTTGAGGTTCAGTGTTATGAATGATGTAGCAACATAAGTAACTCCTCGAGAGTAAGGGTCAGGCTTAGGGTTAGGGTTAGAATTAGGGTGAGTGATAGCCTTGATATATCCCTATCTGGGTGTAGATTTGTGGGTTTCAATGTTAGTATAAGCATGAGATGGGCCATAGGGTTAGCCACAGTGCAGCACTACAAGTACCACCCTATGGGAAGGTAGGAATCCACTTGTGGGTTAGGGTCAGTGTTAGCTTTGCTGAGCATGGTATGGAAGAAAAACAGGTACCAGATAATTTTCATGAGAGCAGAAATGTGAGGGCCTTGACTTTTTTGAAGATGTGTTGTACTGTGGGTTTCCAAGCACCTGGACTTGGCAGTCTATATCTAATGGGGAGTGTTTGGCTAGACAATACGGTAAGAGCTACATTTTGGGAACAAATAGGATCACCATTTCACTTCCTGTGGAGTATAGCGAATGTGTGAGGGTTAGGGTTGGTGTTAGTTTGAAGTTCCGTGCTATGAATGATGTAGGAATATAAGAAACTCCTGAGGAGTCAGGGAGAGGCTTAGGGTTAGGGTTAGGATGAGGGTGAGTGATAGCCTTGAAATATCTCTACCTGGGTGTTGATTTATGGGTTACTAATTAGTGTCAGCATGGCATTGTGCCTTAGGGTGAGCCACAGTGCAGCACTACAAGTATCGCCCTATGAGAAGCTAAGAATCCGTTTGTGGTTTAGGGTTAGGATTAGCCTTGCTGAGCCTGATATGGAAGAAAATCAGGTACCAGATAATTTGCATGATAGCAGATAGGTGAGGGCAATGACATTTTTGCAGCTGGATTGTACTGTTGGTATCCAAGCACCGAGACATTGTGGTCAATATCTAATGGGGAGCGTTTGGATAACAAGTAGGGTAAGAGCTAGAGACCGAGTAGGATTGCCATTTCACTACCTGTGGAGTATAGTGTGTGTTTGAGGATTACAATTGGTGTTAGTTTGAGGTTCCGTGTTACGAATGATATAGGAATACAAGTAACTCCTGAGAGGTCAGGGTGAGTCTTAGGGTTAGGGTTAGGATTAGGGTGAGTGATAGCCTTAAAATATCTCTACCTGGGTGTTGATTTGTGGGTTTCCTAATTAGTATCAGCATGAGATTGTGCCTTAGGTTTACCCACTGTGCAGAGTTACAAGTACCGCCCTAAGGGAAGGTAGGAATCAGGTTGTGGGTTAGGGTTAGAGTTAGCATTGGTGAGCATGATATGGAAGGAATTCAGATACCAGATAATTTCCCTGTGAGAAGAAAGGTGAGGGCAGTGTCTTTTTTGAAGCTGGGGTGTACTATAAGTTTCCAAGCACCTGCACATTGAGTCCATATATAATGGCTAGTAATTGGCTAGCGGGTAGGGTTAGAGCGAGACTTAGGGTACGAAATACAATTCCCATTTCATTACTTTTGTAGTGTAATGTGTGTTTGATTGTGAGGGTTGTTTTTCGTTTGAGGTTCAGTGTTACGAATGATGTCAGAACAGAAGTAACACCTGAGAGGCCAGGGTGAGTCTTAGGGTTTGGGATCGGATAAGCGTGAGTGATAGCCATGAAATGTCTCTACCTGGGTGTTGATATGAGAGTTCCTAATTAGTATTAGCATGAGATTGTGCCTTAGGTTTACCCACTGTGCAGATCTACAAGTAACGCCAAATCGGAAGGTAGGAATCTGGTGGTGAATTAGGGTTAGGGTTAGCATTGATGTGCAACATATGGAAGCAAATGAGCTACCAGATAATATCCGTGTGAGAAGAAAGGTGAGGGCAGTGTCTTTTTTGAAGCTGCGGTGTACCATAGGTTTCCAAGCACCTGCACATTGCTGTCCATATATAAGAGGTAGTGATTGGGTAGCAAGGAGGGTTAGAGCTAGACTTAGGGGAAGGAATACACTTGCCATTTCATTCCCTGTGTACAGTAATTTGTGTTTGATTCTGAGGGTTAGTTTTCCTTTGAGGTTCAGTGTTACGAATGATGTAGGAACATAAGTAACTCCTGGAGAGCTATGGACAGGCAGGCTTAGGGTTAGGGTTAGGATGAGGGTGAGTGATAGCCTTGATATATCTCTATCTGAGTGTTGATTGTGGGTTTCATTGTTAGTATCAGCATGAGATTGTGCCGTATGGTTTGCCAGAGTGCAGCACTACAAGTACCACTGTAGGGGAAGCTAGGAATCAGGTTCTGGCTTAGGGTTAGGTGTAGCATTGCTGAGCATCATACTAAGGCAAATCATGTACCAGATAATTTGCATGAGAGCAGAAAGCTGAGAGCAGTGACTTTTTTGAAGCTGGGTTGTACTGTGGGTTTCCAAGCACCTGGATTTATTGGTCTATATCTAACGGGGAGTGTTTGACTAGCGAGTAGGGCAAGAGCTAGATTTAGGGGACCGAATAGGATCGCCATTTCACTTCCTGTGGAG
Organism: Fukomys damarensis; assembly: GCF_012274545.1. NCBI lineage: Eukaryota > Metazoa > Chordata > Mammalia > Rodentia > Bathyergidae > Fukomys > Fukomys damarensis. Next base: position 20,195 of record NW_022900914.1, on the reverse strand, counting down.
TACAGTTTGTATTTGAGGGTTAGGGTTGGTGTTAGTTTGACGTTCGGTGTTACGAATGATATAGGAATATAAGTAACTCCTGAGGAGACAGGCTGAGGCTTAGGGTAAGGTTTAGGATGAGTGTGAGTGATAGACTTGAAATGTCTCTAGCTGGTTGCTGATTTATGGGTTTCCTAATTCATATCAGCATGAGATTGTGCCTTAAGCTTAGCCACAGTGCAGCACTACAAGTACCGTCCAATGGGAAGCGAGGAATCTGGTTGTGGTTTAGGGTTAGTGTTAGGGTTAGCATTGGTCAGAATGATGTGGAAGGAATTCAGGTACCAGATAATGTCTTTGTGAGAATAAAGGTGAGTGCAGTGTCTTGTTTGAAGCTGGGGTGAAATATAGGTTTCGAAGCACCTGCACATTGAGGTCCATATATAATGGGTAGTGATTGGCTAGCCAGTAGAGTTAGAGCTACACTTAGGGGATGAAATACACTTCCTATTTCTTTCCCTGTTTAGTGTAATATGTGTTTGATTGTGAGGGTTGATTTTCATTTGATGTTCAGTGTTACAAATGATTTAAGAAAATAAGCAACTCCTGGAGAGTTAGGGTCAGGTTTAAGGTTAAGGTTGGGATGTGGGTGAGTGATAGCCTTGATATATCTCTATCTGGGTGTTGCTTTCTGGGTTTGCTAATTAGTACCTGCATGAGATTGTACCGTAGGGTGAGCGACAGTGCAGCACTACAAGTACCGCCCTATGGGAATCTAGGAATCTAGTTGTGGGTTAGGGTTAGGGTTAGCATTGGTGAGAACGATACTGTAGAAATTCAGGTACCAGATAATTTGCTTGAGAGCAGAAAGGTGTGGGCAGTACCTTTTTTGAAGCTGGGTTGTACTGTGAGTTTCCAAGAACCTGGACTTAGCGGTCTATATCTAATGGGGAGTGTTTGACCAAGGAGTAGGGTAAGAGCTACATTTCGGTGAAAATAGAATCGCCATTTCACTTCCTGTGTAGTATAGTGATTGCTTGAGTGTTAGGGTTGGTGTTAGTTTGAAGTTCGGTGTTATGAATGATATAGGAATATAAGGAACTCCTGAGGAGTCAGCGTGAGGCTTAGGATAAGGGTTAGGATGAGGGTGAGAGATAGCCTTGAAATATTTCTATCTGGGTGTTGATATGTGAGTTCCTAATTAGTATCAACACGAGATTGTGCCTTAGGTTTAGCCACTGTGCAGCACTGCAAGTACCACCCTAAGGGAACATAGCAGTAAGGTTGTGGGTTAGGGTTAGGGTTAGCAATTGGTGAGCATGACAAGAAAGGAATTAAGGTACCAGGTAATTTCCCTGTGAGAAGAAAAGTGAGGGCAGTGCCATTTTTTGAAGTTGTGGTGTACCATAGGTTTCCAAACACCTGCACATAGCCTTCCATATATAATGGGTAGTGATTGGCTAGCGAGGAGGGTTAGAGCTAGACTTAGGGGAAGGAATACATTTGCCATTTCATTCCCTGTGAAGTGTAATTTGTGTTTGATTCTGAGAGTTAGTTTTCATTTGAGGTTCAGTGTTACGGAAGATGTAGGAACATAAGTAACACCTGGAGAGTTAGGGTCAGGCATAGGGTTAGGGTTAGGATGAGGGTGAATGATAGCCTTGATATATCTCTATGTGGTTGCTGATTTGTGGATTTCATTGTTAGTATCAGCATGAGCTTGTACCGTAGGGTTAGCCACAGTGCAGCACTACAAGTTCTGCCCTATGAGAAGCTAGGAATTGGTTTATGGATTAGGGTTAGGGTTAGCATTTCTGAGTCTGATAAGGAAGAATATCAGATACCAGGAAATTTGCATGAGAGCAGAAATGTGAGGGCAGTGTTTTTTTTGAAGTTGGGTTGGGCAGTGGGTTTCCAAAAACCTGGACTTGGTGGTCTATATCTAATGTGGAGTGTTTGACTAGCGAGTAGGTTAAGAGCTAGATTTAGGGGACCGAATAGGATAGCCATTTCACTTCCTGTGAAGTATAGTGTGTGTTTGAGTGTTAGGGTTGCTGTTAGTTTGAAGTTCCATGTTACGAATGATGTAGGAATATAAGTAACTCCTGAGGAGTCAGGGAGAAGCTTAGGGTTAGGGTTAGGATGAGAGTGAGTGATAACCTTGAAACATCTCTACCTGGGTGTTGATTTCTGGGTTTCCTAATTAGTATCAGCATGACATTGTGCCTGAGGGTTAGCCACTGTGCAGCACTACAATTACTGCCCTAAGGGAAGGTAGAAATCAGGTTGTGGGTTATTGTTAGGGTTAGCAATTGGTGAGCATGACAAGGAAGGAATTTAGGTACCAGGTAATTTCCCTGTGAGAAGAAAAGTGAGGGCAGGTTATTTTTGAAGCTGGGGTGTACTATAGGTTTCCAAGCACCTGCACATTGAGTCCATACATAATGGGTAGTGATTGGCTAGTGGGTAGGGTTAGAGCCACACTTAGGTTATGAAATACACTTCCGATTTCATTCCCTGTGTAGTGTAATGTGAGTTTGGTTGTGAGGGTTGTTCTTCGTTTGAGGTTCAGTGTTACGAATGATGTAGGAACAGAAGTAACTCCTGAGAGATCAGGGTGAGTCTTAGGGTTACGGTTCGGATAAGGGTGAGTGATAGCCATGAAATATCTCTACCTGGGTGTTGCTTTGTGGATTTTCTAAATAGTATCAGCATTTGATTGTTCCTTAGGATTAGCCACTGTGCAGAGCTACAAGTACCACCCTAAGGGAAGGTAGGAATCAGGTTGTGGATTAGGGTTATGGTAAGCATTGATGAGCATGATATGGAAGGAATTCAAGGACCAGGTAATTTCCCTGTGAGAAGAAAGGTGAGGGCAGTGTCTTTTTTGAAGCTGGGGTGTGCTGGAAGTTTCCAAGCACCTGCACATGGAGTCCATATATAATGGGTAGTGATTGGTTAGGAGGTAGGGTTGGAGATAGACTTAGGGTATGAAATACACTTCCCATTTCATTTCCTGCATAGTATAATATGTGTTTGATTGTGAGGGTTGGTTTTCCTTTGAGGTTTAGAGTTCCGAAAGATGTAGGAACATAAGTAACTCCTGGAGAGTTAGGGTCAGGCTTAGGGTTAGCGTGAGGATGAGTGATAGCCTTGATATATCTCTATCTGGGTGTTGATTTGTGGGTTTCATTGTTCGTATCAGCATGGGATTTTGCCATAGGGTTAGCCACAGTACAGCACTACAAATACCGCCCTCTGAGAAGCTAGGAATCCATTTGTGGATTAGGGTTATGGTTAGCATTTAAGTCTGATACAGAAGAAAATCAGGTACCAGATAATTTGCATGAGAGCAGAAATGTGAGGGCAGTGACTTTTTTGAAACTGGGGTGTGCTACAAGTTTCCAAGCACCTGAACATTTAGTCCATATATAATGGTTAGTGATTGGCCAGCGGGTAGGGTTAGGATCCCCATTTACTCCCTGTGTCGTGTCGTGTACGTTTTAGGGGGAGGGTTCCTGTTCATTTGACGTTCAGTGTTGGGAATGATGGAGGAATGTACGTCCCTCCTCTGGGATCAGGCTTAGGCTGAGGGTTAGGATTCAGATTACAGTGAATGATAGCGTTGGAATTTCTGTACCTGGGTATTGGGGTGTGGGTTTCCTAGTTAGAATCAGCATGAGATTTCACCTTAGGGTTAGCCATAGTAGAGGATTTCGAGGACCGCCCTCTGAGAACTTAGGAATCAGGTTGACTGCTGAGCATGATACAGAAGGAATTCACAACCAGACAATTTGTTCATGAGAGGTAAGGTGAGGGCAGTGTCTTTTGTGAAGGTAGGATGTACTGTGTATTTCCACAGACGTGAGCATTGATGCCTTGATAAAATAGGCAGGGAATGGCATTCGAGTAGTGTTACAGATAGATTTAGGGGACGGAATGGCGTCCCCATTTGACTCTGTGTGTAGTGTAATGCGTATTTGAGGATAAGGGTTTGTGTTCATTGGCCCTTCAGTTGTAGGAATGATGTACGAATATACGGCTCTCGTGGAGAGTCAGGGATATGGTTAGGGTTAGGCTGAGGATTCCAGAGAAGGATAGCCTTGGAATTTCGCTACCTGAGTATTGGGCAGTGGGTTTCCTAGTTAGAAACAGCATGAGATCTCACCTGAGGCTTAAGCACACGTGACAATTTCAAGTACCACCCTATGGGAAACTAGGCATGAGATTGTGGGCAAGGGTTAAGGTTAGGATTGGTGAGCAAGATATGGAGGGAATTCACCTTCCAAATAGTTTGCATGTGCGAGGAAAGGTGAGGGCAGAGCATTTTTTGAAGGTGAGATATAATGTGTGTTTCCCAGGACTCAAACATTGAGGCCTACATATTATGGGTAGTGACTGGCCAGCGAGAAGGGTTAGAACTAGATTTAGGAGATGAAATAGGCTCCTGATTTTCCTCCCTGTGTAGTGTCATGTGTCTTGTAAGAGGAGTGTTGGTGTTAATTTGCCGTTCACTGTTAGGAATGATGTAGGAATATAAGTCCCTACTCTTGGGCCATGGTTCGTTTTAGTTTTATGGGTAGGATTCCGGTGAGTGATAAGCTGCGAGTTTCTCTCGCTGGCTATTGAGCTGTGGGTTTCCTAGGTAGTAGCAGCATGAGATTGTGCCTTAGGCTTAGGCACATTGCTGAATTTCAAGTACCGCCTTATGGGAATTTAGGAATCAGGTGGGGGTTTAGGGTTACGGTTGGGGTTGTTGAGCGTGATCCACAAGGAATTCACTTACTAGGTAGTTTGCATGTGAGGAGGAAGTAGAGGGCAGTGTCTTTCATGAAGGTGGGATGTAATGTGTGTTTCCATGGATCTGAACATTGCACTGTAGATATAATGGGTAGTGACTGGGCAGTAAGTAGGGTTAGAGGTCAATGAACGGGACAGAATAGGCTCCCCATTTCACTCCATGTGTCATGTGGTGCATGCTTTAGGGGGAGGACTCCTGTTCATTTGACATTCAGTGTTGGGAAGATGGAAGAATGTATGTCCCTCCTCCGTGCTCAGGCTTAGGCTTAGGGTTAGGATTCGGATTCCAGTGAGTGATAGCATTGGAATTTCTGTACCTGGGTATTGGGGTGTGGGTTTCCAGTTAGAATCAGCATGAGATTTCACTTAGGCTTAGCCATAGTGGAGGATTTCGAGGACCGCCCTCTGAGAACCTAGGAATCAGGTTGCGGGTTAGGGTTAGGGTTAGGACTGCTGAGCATGATACGGAAAGAATTCACACATCAGACAATTAATGAGAGGTAAGGTGAGGGCAGTGACTTTTGTGAAGCTAGGATGTGCTGCGGTTTTCCCTTAGACCGGAACGTTGCCGCCTTGATAGAATCGGAAGTGATGGGCCATCGGGTAGTGTTAGAGCTACATTTAGGGGATGGAATTGATTCTCCATTTGAATCCCTGTGTAGTGTAGTGTGTGATGGAGGGTAAGACTTCATGTTCATTAGACCCCGAGTTTTAGGAATGATGTAGGAATGCAAGTCCCTCCTCGAGGGTCAGGGATAGGGTTGGGGTTAGGTGGAGGATTCCGGAGAAGGATAGCTTTGGAATTTCGCTACCTGGGTATTGGGCTGTGGGTTTCAAAGTTAGTGTCAGGATGAGATATCACCTGAGGCTTAAGCACAGGGGAGGATTTCAAGTGCTGCCCCACGACAATCTAGGAATCAGGCTGTGGGTTAGAATTAGGGTTAGGATTGGTGAGCATGACACGGATGGAATTCACCTTTCAGTTAGTTGCCTGTGCAAGTGAAGGTGATGGCAGTGTCTTTCAGGAAGGTGGGATCCACTGGGTATTTCCAAGGACCTGCACATGGCACTGCAGTTCTAATGGGGAGTGCCGGGCCAGTGAGTAGGGTGAGAGCTCGATGAAGGAGACGGGACAGGCTCCCCATTCCACTCCCTGTGTCGTGTCGTCTACATTTCAGGGGGGCAGGGGGCCCCTGTTCATTTGACCTTCAGTGTTCAGAATGGCATACGAAGGTCAGTCCCTCCCCCCAGAGTCAGGCTGAGGGTGAGGGTTACGATGAGGATTCCGGTGAGTGACAGCCTCGCAATTTCTGCACCTGGGTATCGGTGTGCGGCTTTCCTAGTTAGTATCAGCATGAGATTTCACCTTAGGCTCAGCCACAGTGGAGGAGATCGAGGACCGCCCTCGGGGAAGGTAGGAATCAGGTGGTGGGTTAGGGTTAGGGTTAGGACAGGTGAGCACGACAGGGAAGGAAATCACAAAGCAGACAATTTGGGCGTGAGAGGTAAGGTGGGGGCAGTGACTTTTGAGAAGCTAGGATGTGCTGTGCTTTTCCCTCAGACCGGAGCCTTGCCACTTTGATAGAATCGGGAGTGATGGGCCATCGCGTAGTGTTAGAGCTACATTTAAGAGATGGAATGGATTTCCTATTTGACTTCCTCTGTAGTGTAGTGTGTGACGGAGGGTAAGGCTTCGTGTTCATTGACCCTGAGTTTTAGGAATGATACTTGCCACTTATAGAATCGGGAGTGATGGGCCATCGCGTAGTGTTAGAGCTACATTTAAGAGATGGAATGGATTTCCTATTTGACTTCCTCTGTAGTGTAGTGTGTGACGGAGGGTAAGGCTTCGTGTTCATTGACCCTGTGTGTTAGGAATGATGTAGGAACGTAAGACCCTCCTGGAGGGTCAGGGATAGGGTTAGGGTTAGGCAGAGGATTCTGGCGAAGGATAGCTTTGGAATTTCGCTACCTGGGTATCCGGATGTGGGTTTCCTACATAGTGGCAGCGTGAGATGTCACCAGAGGCTAAACCACAGGGGAGGATTTCACGTGCCGCCCCACGGCAACCTCGGAATCAGGCTGTGGGTTAGGGTTAGGGTTAGGATTGGTGAGCATGACCCAGACGGAATTCAACTTTGAGGTAGTTTGCCTGTGTGACGGAAGGAGAGTGCAGTGACTTTCACGAAGGTGGGATGCACTGGGTATTTCCAAGGACTCAAACATTGCACCATAGTTATAATTGGCAGTGCCTGGCCAGAG
>NW_022900914.1:0-4150 GCF_012274545.1 Fukomys damarensis | reverse complement strand
GGGTGAGAGCTCGATGAAGGAGACGGGACAGGCTCCCCATTCCACTCCCTGTGTCGTGTCGTCTACATTTCAGGGGGGCAGGGGGCCCCTGTTCATTTGACCTTCAGTGTTCAGAATGGCATACGAAGGTCAGTCCCTCCCCCCAGAGTCAGGCTGAGGGTGAGGGTTACGATGAGGATTCCGGTGAGTGACAGCCTCGCAATTTCTGCACCTGGGTATCGGTGTGAGGCTTTCCTAGTTAGTATCAGCATGAGATTTCACCTTAGGCTCAGCCACAGTGGAGGAGATCGAGGACCGCCCTCGGGGAAGGTAGGAGTCAGGTGGTGGGTTAGGGTTAGGGTTAGGACAGGTGAGCACGACACGGAAGGAAATCACAAAGCAGACAATTTGGGCGTGAGAGGTAAGGTGAGGGCAGTGACTTTTGAGAAGCTAGGATGTGCTGTGCTTTTCCCTCAGACCGGAGCCTTGCCACTTTGATAGAATCGGGAGTGATGGGCCATCGCGTAGTGTTAGAGCTACATTTAAGAGATGGAATGGATTTCCTATTTGACTTCCTCTGTAGTGTAGTGTGTGACGGAGGGTAAGGCTTCGTGTTCATTGACCCTGAGTTTTAGGAATGATGTAGGAACGTAAGACCCTCCTGGAGGGTCAGGGATAGGGTTAGGGTTAGGCAGAGGATTCTGGCGAAGGATAGCTTTGGAATTTCGCTACCTGGGTATCCGGATGTGGGTTTCCTACATAGTGGCAGCGTGAGATGTCACCAGAGGCTAAACCACAGGGGAGGATTTCACGTGCCGCCCCACGGCAACCTCGGAATCAGGCTGTGGGTTAGGGTTAGGGTTAGGATTGGTGAGCATGACCCAGACGGAATTCAACTTTGAGGTAGTTTGCCTGTGTGACGGAAGGAGAGTGCAGTGACTTTCACGAAGGTGGGATGCACTGGGTATTTCCAAGGACTCGAACATTGCACCATAGTTATAATTGGCAGTGCCTGGCCAGAGAGTAGCGTTAGAGCTCGATGAAGGGGACGGGCCAGATTTTCCATTCCACTCCCTGTGTCATGTTGTGTACATTTCAGGGGGTGGGGGGCTGGTGCTCATTTGACCTTCAGTGATCGCAATAATATAGGAAGGTAAGTTCATCCTCCGGGGTCAGGCTGAGGGTGAGGGTTTGGATGAGGATTCCACTGAGTGACAGCCTCAGAATATCTGTACCTGGGTACTGGTGTGTCGCGTGCATAGTTAGTATCAGCATGAGATTTTACCTTAGGCTCAGCCTCAGTGGAAGATGTTGAGGACCGCCCTCTGGGAATGTAGGAATCAGGTTGTGGATTAGGGTTAGGGTTAGGACAGGTGAGCATGACACGGAAGAAATTCACACAGCAGGTAATTTGGGCGTGAGAGGTAAGGTGAGGGCAGTGACATTTGTGAAGCTAGGATGTGCTGTGGTTTTCTCTCGGACTGGAGCCTTGTCCCCATGATAGAATTGGGAATGATGGGCCATCACATAGTGTTAGAGCTACATTTACGGGATGGAATGGATTCCTCATTTCAATCCCTGTGTAGTGTAGTGTGTGACAGAGAGTAAGCCTTCGTGTTCATTGGCCCCTGAGTTTTAGGAATGATGTAGGAATGTAAGTCCCTCCTCAAGGATCGGGGATAGGGTTAGGGTTAGGCTGAGGATTCCCGCGAAGGATAGCTTTGGGATTTCGCTACCTGAGTATCGGGCTGTGGGTTTCCTACTTAGTGTCAGCATGAGATGTCACCTGAGGCTTAACCACAGGGGCGGATTTCAAGTGCTGCCCCACGGCAACCTAGGAATCAGGCTGTGGGTTAGGGTTAGGGTTAGTATTGGTGAGCATGACAAGGCCAGAATTCACCTTCCAGATAGTTTGCCTGTGTGACGGAAGGAGAGGCCAGTGTCTTTCACGAAGTTGGGATGCACTGGGTATTTCCAAGGACCGGAACATTGCACTGTAGTTATAATGAGTGTTGCCTGGCCAATGATTAGGTTTAGAGATTGATGAAGGGGACGGGACAGGCTCCCCATTCCAGTCCCGGTGTCATGTCATCTAAATCTCTGGGGGCCGGAGGCTCCTGTTCATTTGACCTTCAGTGTTCAGAATGACATAGGAAGGTAAGTCCCTCCTCCGAGGTCAGGCTGAGGGTGAGATTTAGTATGAGGATTCCACTGAGTGACATCCTCGGAATTTCAATACCTGGGTATTGGTGTGTGGCTTGCCTAGTTAGTATCAGCATGAGATTTCACCTTGGACTCAGCCACAGTAGAGGATGTCGAGGACCGCCCCCTGGGCAGGTAGAAATCAGGTTGTGGGTTACGGTTAGGGTTAGGACAGGTGAGCATGACACGGAAGGAATTCACACAGCAGACAATTTGGACGTGAGAGGTAAGGTGAAGTCAGTGACATTTGTGAAGCTAGGATGTGCTGTGGTTTTCCTAGGACCAGAGCCTTGCTGCCTTGATAGAATGGGAAGTGATGGGCCATCGCGTAGTGTTAGAGAAACATTTAGGGGATGGAATTGATTCCCCATTTGACTCCCTGTGTAGTGTGGTGTGTGATGGAGGGTAAGACTTCGTGTTCATTAGACCCTGAGTATTAGGAATGATGTAGGAATGTAAGTCCCTCCTCGAGGGTCACGGATAGGGTTGGGGTTAGGCGGAGGAATCCGGAGAAGGATAGCTTTGGAATTTCGCTACTTGGGTATCGGGCTGTGGGTTTCCTAGTTAGTGTCAGCAAGAGATGGCACCTGAGGCTTAACCACAGGGGAGGATTTCAAGTGCCGCCCCACGAGAACCTAGGAATCAGGCTTTGGGTTAGGGTTAGGGTTAGGATTGGTGAACATGACCCGGACCGAATTCTCCTTCCAGGTAGTTTGCCTGTGCGAGGGAAGGTGAGGGCAGTGCCTTTCTGGAAGGTGGGGTCGAATGTGTGTTGCCCGGGACCTGCCCACGGAGGCCTCGCAATAATGGGTAGCGACGGCCCACCCGGGAGGGTTAGCGCTGGATTTCGGGGATGGAATGGGCCCCCCATTTTCCTCCCGGAGTAGTGTCCTGAGCGCTGGACGGTGGGTGTCGGTGTTAGTTGGACATCCAGGGTGAGGAATGACGTCGGAGCAGAAGTCCCTCCTCTCGGGTCAGGGTTCCTGTTAGTGCTGGCGATAGGATTCTGGTGAGTGATAGGCTCGCAGTTGCTCTCTCTGGCTATTGGCATGTGGCTTCCCTAGTTTGTAGCAGCATCAGATTGCGCCTTAGGCTCAGCCACAGGGCCAGATTTCAAGGACCGCCTTCTGGGAGCTTAGGAATCAGGTGGTGGCTTCGGGTTAGGTATAGGGTTGGTGAGCGTGATCCAGAAGGAATTCGCCTACACGGGAGTTTGTGTGTCAGCGTGAAGGTGAGGGCAGTGTCTTTCACGAAGGTGGGATGTACTGGGCAGTGCCAAGGACCTGCATATCGCACCATAGTTCTAGTGGGTAGTGTCGGGCGAGCGAGTAGGGTGAGAGCTCGATGACGTGGACAGGACGGGCTCCTCATTCCACTCCCTGAGTCGCGTCGTCTACGTTTCGGTGGGGGAGGGCTCCCGGTCATGTGAACTTCACTGTTCAGAATGGCATAGGAAGTTAAGTCCCTCCCCCGGGGTCAGGGTGAGGGTGAGGGTTAGGATGAGGATCCTGGTGAGTGACAGCCTCGCAGTTTCAGCACCTGTGTATTGGTGTGCGGCTTTCCTAGTTAGTGTCAGCATGAGATGGCACCTGAGGCTTAAGCACAGGGGAGGATTTCAAGTGCCGATCCACGGCAACAGAGGAATCAGGCTGTGGGCTAGGGTTAGGGTAAGGATTGGTGAACATCACCCGGACGGAATTCAACTTTCAGGTAGTTTGCCTGTGTGAGGGAAGGTGAGGGCAGCGCCTTTCTTGAAGGTGGGGTCCAATGTGTGTTTCCCGGGACCTGCGCATGGAGGCCTGGCTATAGTGGTCAGCGATTGGCCAGCGAGGAGGTTTAGCGCTCGATGTCAGGGATGGAATAGCCCCCCATTTTCCTCCCTGATTAGTGTCCTGAGCGCTGCACGGTGGGTATCGGTGTTAGTTGGAAGTCCAGGCTGAGGAATGACGTAGGAGTGGAAGTCCCTCCT
>NW_022900913.1:73194726-73237234 GCF_012274545.1 Fukomys damarensis | reverse complement strand
GATCCACAATAATACTTAATAAAATACATGTATGCAATGTGTAATAATCAAATTTGTCTAATCCACAGGGTGGATATTTTTCCCTCTAACTGTAAATATTCAGGATGTTTGCTGCATCCAAGGTATAGCAGCAGCACAGGGGGTCAGCAAGGGTATGCTTTAACTATAACCCAGAGGTTGACTGAAAGGACTGTCTCGTTGGAGGTTGCTTTTTCTCTCATAGTGCAAGCTTTTCTCACCTAGGTAAAATTCCCTCAGTATTTTGGAATTCTGGCTTTATAAAGTCATAATTTTCTTTTTTTTTTCTGTCCACTTACCAGTAGCATGGACCTGAAGAGTGAATAAGGAGTAGGTGCAAGAGCCCAGAAGCCAGTTGGGTGAGTGGCTGCCTCCTCCCTCCAAGGTGACAGTCACTTCCCTGTGATCAGTGCCCACATAAAGTTATCTTGTTTGTGGCCTTCATGAGGGCTGACGAGTCACATCATTGCAAGATCAGTCTTTTGGCATATTGGCTGACAGTACTGCTGAGCAAGCTCAGGCACACTGGTCAGGCCTATGAACTGTTCCCTCCTTTGGTACTTTCAAAGAGGTTATCCCCTTTTCTTGCCTCACTGGTTGTGGTGCCATGGATATACACCTTAATGCTCCCAAAGGGCCTGGAGAGTGTGTGTAATGGCAGCTCAGAGATGAGTGCAGCCATTGCTCTTGCCTAAACAAATCTTGGCAGCCAGCAGGACACCGTGCTTAATTCTCTCAAGTGGCTGTCTCCTACTTTCCCGCAGAAACCAAAAAGGGCCATCTGGGCTCATCCCAGGAGTGTACAAAAACAGTGGTATGCATAGCTTCCCCAAGCAGTGATGGTCACCAAGACATATGCACAAGTGACTCTATCCAGCTCCTGGTATGGAGCTCTAGTGCTGACCAGTGAAGACACTGTGCTGTCCCTGCTTTTTATAGGTGAAAGCCTCACAGACCAGCTACTGAACAGGTTACACACAATGGCTAATCATGTAGGGGTAGAGCCAAGTGACAGTTATTTTGATGTCAAGACCATTTTAAGGTGGAAAGAGATACAAACCGCCCCCTGCAAAACTGACATTCAGTGCAAGCAAGCTGCTCACACCTTTCAGCCAGAACCTCCATTTTCCAGTAATTTGCCAAAATGGAAAGAGATGAACCTGGTGTATGTTCTCCAGGCCTTTTAGAAAACACAGGCCTGTTACTTTGGCCACATATATGAATCTACAAAAAGTAATATTGTAGATGCATTGTCAGGTAAGGTGAGGAGGGCACCGCATGCCATGCGGGGCCAAACGGGTGTCTACTTAGGAGCACAATGAAAAAGAAGAGTGTGTGGGAAGCACTCTGCGCAATCATAAGGGTGCTTTGTTGGGGAGGATGTGATAGCTTGTGTGAATAATGCTGGGACAACAGGAAATTAACCCTGCTATGCAGAGACAAGAAAGAACTGCACATGGGGCCTTTTGCAGAGGTTCATCTGGCCAGGGGACACTACGGGTAGAAGAGATTGGGGAAGGAAATGTACAGCTAGATCATTCAAAGCCTTCTCAGTTTAGCTATCAAAGAGATGATAATTTAGGCCATAACTTCAGGCCACAGTTAGTATAATTTCTATTAGAGGCATACAAAAGCAATTCAAAGAAGCAACAATGACATCTGTAGTCTCAGAGCCAAAACATGACTCAAAACACTTTTAGCACACAATCAAAATGATATGAAAAAATAAGAACCAAGACTAGTCATGTAAAGGTACAAGATCCTAATGATGAATGAAACTGTACTGTATACCTAAAATGTACCAATAAACTCAATGAGGAAAAAAAATGATACAAAGGAAAGGAACCTGAGACTCTTCTAAAAAGATAGGGCTTAGAAAAGCAAAATGGTAGTTCAAGATATGCTCAGCATTTGTCAACCTAGGAAGTTTGAGAATTTGTCTCCTTGCCCACTGCCCCCATCTCATACAGAAAAATTGGTAATGATATTTTTATCATGAGAAACATAAAAGAAAGCACCTTCAAAGTGGGAGGGGTAGGGGAGAGGAAAGAAGGGAATGGAATATGAGAAAATGAAAAAATGGAAACAAAGTCTTTATAAATAGAGGGAATGAAGGGGTTGAATGGAGGGCAGGGGAATGGGAAAAAATAAGAATTAAGATATTTTATGTAAAGGTACAAATCTCCAATGATGAATGTCATTATACTGTATACCTAAGATGATCCAATAAAATTAATTTTTAAAAAAAGAACACACCTTCATACAGACTCATCCATATTGCTATACACAGCTGATTGGTTATTTAATATACTTTATTTTTTAAAAGCAGTTTTAGAATTACAGAAAAACTAAGCAAAAAACAGAATTCCCACATAATCCTTCATACTTCCTCCACAATTTGTAATACTACTAACATCTTGTGTTGGTGTGTTATAATTATTACAACTGATGAGCCACTGTTGATAAGACATTTAGGAGGAAAGAGATGCTAAGTTAATATTAAGTAATGTACATGGTTTACATTAAGGTTCACTCTTAGCAGCTTTTTTGTAGATGTCAACAAATGATACATATGCATCTGTACACTACTATAGTTTTTCAGCCTGGAAAATCAGCTCATCTATTCATTCTAAAACACAGCATTAATATTTGTATTCCTTGCCTGAAGTTTGGCAACGAGCAAGGCTTCACAGAAACTGCCTCCTCCCTTCTAGCCTATCCCTTGTGTTATATAACAAATTGGTAATACAAAATGGTGACTCATTAGTAACAGACTGAGGAATCTTTGCTTTTGAGATCTGCAGAAACTGAAAAGCACCTCCTCAGTAGGCAGTAAGGATCAGATACACATCATCTGGCCTTTCCATTGTAAGACACCTACTAGTCTGGGAGTATTCATCAATCACTTGTATAAACCACCCCTAAATCAGGTCAGACAGGATGGGTCTTGTGTTAAGTTTATCTTCTCTAGCCAGGTTTTGGAATAAAGTTGCTTACCTTACTTCAACACTGTCTAAATTTAATTGGCCAGTCATGGTAGAAGTGGCCCAACTTGTCTGATAACAAGTGGGGAGTCACCTAGAATGACCCCTGCTAATAGCCATCTAGAGAGCCTGGTGACAGGGAAAGCCTCTGGACTGCATCTAGCAGCTGCTGGAACCTCTTTGTTCTAGGGATCTCTTCCTTGTCTTCCTTAGTCACAGCACAGGCTTCCCAAGCACCCTACAAAGACACAGGAGTTGACACTTGGGAAAGTGGATGGCTTTTCACTAAATCACTCCAATGCATGTATCAGTAATTCCTTTCTCCACCAACTAGGTAATGTTTATGCGGGTAAACACCCCACTTTTGGGCTTTTGCAGTTCCAAACTGCAGATCTGATAGTTGCTGGACTTTTAACCAGTTGTATCAGTGGCATCTTTGTTTGGGGGGGTACATAAACTAGTTGATGAAAAATTCAACATCTATCCAAACTGGTGCTGCAAAGGATAAAAATAAAAGCTCACCTTTCCTTCCAGGGGTAATGGAATAATTTGAGTGCAGCCCCAATCTGAGATCAAGGCCAGTGATCTTAAGCTACCAAGCAGAGATGACTTGGTTTACAGGACTTGGCTTACAGATCTAGAGGCACAAGGACTGTAGCAAGTGCAAATGTAAAGAGTGCACCTGCAAGATGCTCCTGCCACCAGTCTGGATCTGCAACAAAGAACACTTTTGCTTGGCAAAGCAGGTGATTGCTGTGAGGCTAAGACTGGAGCTGGTCTCCTAGGTTTCAGAGAAAAGGGCTGGAAAGGGCAGGTACAGTGGTTCAGTGTGTAGGTGGCCATGGCAGGTAACTTCAACTCAAAGGCTCAGAGTAGCTGGGACTGCGATATTATGGAAGGAATCAGTAAATGACACACAGAGAGACAGAAGAATGGAAGTAAAATAATAAATTTACTTATCGATAAGGATCAATCACACATAAGTCATGCCTGGATCGACAACGCACTGGGTTACAACACCTCATTTTATAGGGTTTTACAGCCTTGGTCTCATTCAGGTGGTTACATTTTATTCTCACATTACCAAACAAATCATGGACACAAAACAGTTAACTTTCAACCCAGATGTAGCAATTCTTCGTGGTTCGGGGAGTTTACCTTGAAGATTAGCCTATCTATCCTAGCCTATAGGAAGGGAGTGTTCAGGGTCAGGAAAGCAAATATTAATAATGGTTCTTTTCATCTTGATACTTTTACAATCATGTGGTTTACAGAACTTCGGCGCCCAGGGTTTTGATATGCTCTGTTATCGCAGGATGAGAACAGATGCCTCATTTAGTGGTTAATGCCTCCGGTGTCTGTTAATTCTGAACTCAACAAAGCACACTGCTGTTAGGGATGGCAGAAGCCATTTTATATTGTAATACTTTATAGGCTTTTGCTATTTATAAAAGTTTTCCCTATCAGCAGAAAGTTCAGCCAGCCAGAGGTAGTTCACTGTTGCCGGGCCAAAAGCACAGGTGTTTTTTTTTTTGTTTTTTTTTTTGTACCGGGGATTGAACTCAGGTCCTTGTGCTTACAAGGCAGGCCACCAAAGCACTGAGCTAAATCCTTGGCCCGCAGGACTTGAGCACCAGACCCAGGGACTATGTGCTCAACTTAAGAAATCATGCATCTCCCACTACATCAACAGCAGCAGCCCATGCCCACTGGGGCCACCAGCACCCATTCAGCCTCCTTCCGTAGGGATCCCTTCTAGCCTCCCAACAGGAGATCGAGAGTTTGATTCATTTCCTGCTTTGCTGGGGTTCAATAAAACACATTATTTAGACACAACATTGGTAGAACCAGTTTCCAGATCCAGAAAGCTTAGTGATGTGATTCTCAGGCAGGAGGAGGCAGAATATATGTGAACCCTCATAGGGAATAATGATATTCTTCCCTTTTAAAAAGGGTGGGGGGTGGAACTCCTGAGAATATGCGAAAAGCCTGAAGAGTGGCGGTGGAATACAGGGGACAACACAGGCCAGAGGTGGAGAATTCCAGTCCTTTCAGTGAAGGAACTGCCTCAGTATCAGCTCTGATTGGAACTCAGTAAACTGGTAAAAGCTATGCAAAAGAAGTCTAGTTTATATCAGCACTGTCCACTGTGATCCCTTCAGACTGAACTAGTCTATTCTTAAGTCTTTTTTTTTAACTATTTTCTAAGTATGAAGAGATCTCTTCAATGACAATAAGGAAAATTGTGCTGAACCTTCATTTTTGTTACTAGTTTCGCTGTTGTACAGGACAGTTGCCCATGATCATCACATCCCTCTTTTTGCCTTGTTTATAGTTTGTTTTCCAGCCAAGGGTTATTTTAAACTGTGCCAAGAGAGTTACGAATAAGTAATCATCTGGGATCTAGCATGGTTAACACAGTTTGGATGTTCTTTGTGGTTTGCAGGAAGATGTTTTTTGTCATGTGCCATTTTAACTGATTGCTTGTTAGAACTCAGGTAATGTGCTCAACAGTCAGAATATGGTGACCCACATATTCCACAAGGTAAAGCAACAAAATATTCCTATGCAAAGCATTTGTAACAAATGCTCCAGAAATAATGCAAATAAATATGAAAATGAAAGTACAAGGCAATGTCCATTACTTTCTACGTTTCAAGCACACCAATTCTGGGGTTCTGCTTTGACAAGAATAAATAACTTAAAATGATGGCTTATCTCTATCTTTTGTAGGAATATTGTACATATGAGGATTCAGCATGCTATGTGTCTGAGATGTAACTCAAGTTTGTAGAGTTATAAGTGTATGGATTTATTTCATGCCAGGTAATCCAAAGTGCTTCTGCACAACATGCATTACAGCCAGATGACCATAAAATGATCAGTGCTAACTCAGATTTTTATGGTTGGAGCCAATTTTTTTCCACATCTGTTTTGCTTTAACTGAATATATAAAAACAGCAAAATTAGATAGGGATTTATTTGGGACAGTTTGCAATGGAGTAGAAATTTTAATATATTTTTGGAAAGATAATGAAAGCTTGAAAAGTTGGCAGCTCAGGAACATGGAAATGTTTGGCCACTTTTTCCACAAAGAATGGAAATTCAGAGTACTCTCAGCCTTTGACTAATCATGTTTCAAATGTAATGTTAACTGCACTGCAACCTGAAGAGCCTGGAATAAGCTGTTTAAGTGAAGTCATTGTGCTTCTCCTGAGAGCAGCTTGAACTACACTCAGGAAACCATGATGAGAACTGTTTTCTTATACTCCCAAATGGAGCAGTACTCTGGGATGGGGCAGGGATTCACTTCAAACATATCAGCAAAGGTGTATGTTTGAAAAAAGGGAATCCAATGTGAATACCGAGCCTCCTTCACAGCAGGAAAAATACTAAGGGAGCTGTAGGGCTCCTTTGGATATGAGGCCATATTTCCCAACAGGAGCCCCAGGTAAAACTGACAAAGGGAAACTAATCGACTTTTTCAGTCAATATTGTTAACAGATGGCCATGGTGCTGACATCAGAGATAAAACCAGAATTTCTAACACGTGTGAGGGAGGATGCCTGATTCTAGCAGTCACACACTGAGGAATGGACATCTGATGGTGGGGATCTGGGGAACTGAAGCTGATCGTTCAGGATGGTTTTGTTCACTTCCACCACTGAGAGGGCTTTGGGGGAAGCAATCCCTCCACCCAACCTGTCCACTGAGAAATATGTAACTGGTGACAGGAACAGACTGAGGGAATAAAGACCTTTGACTCTGAGATCTGTAAAACCTGAGCAGCATCTCATGGCTAGGCAGCATCGTCCACCCCTACTGCTGTGAGATGCTTGCCAGTCTGGGCACATCCATCAACTGCCTAGATTAACCACACCTGAATCAGCTTCCAGGAAAAATAGGCTCTGTGACTAAAGTCCCCTACTTTCTCTAGATGGTTTTTGAAAAAAAAAAAAACACCTACTTTACATCAACATCTTGTCTCTTGACTTAATCAGCCTGTCATGGAGTAAGCAGCTGTACCTGATCAAGTAACAATCAATTCCTCCTTCAAAATCTCAGTGTCTTTTCTTTTTTCTTTGTCTTACTGCACTCACTATGACCTTTATAACGATATTGAAAAGCAGGAGTGAAAGGGGATATCCTTACCTTGTTCCTCATCTTAGCCAGAGGGCATCTGGGTTTAAGACATTATGACTTTACTGTAGCTTGTAGTAATTATGTACCCTGTTGAAATTTCTCTGTACTCTGAGTTTGTTGAGAGGTTTTATCACAAGTAATTACTGGTTTTGTCAAATGCTTTTACTGCACCTACTGCAAGGTTCATAGTTTGTCTTTGGCTTAATGATATGATATTCAGTCTCACACAACTGCAATAAACCCCATATAGTCATGGTGTATAATTCTTTTTATACATTGTTGAATTTGATGGGCTAATATGTAGTGGAAAAATTCTGCATCTACATTCAAGACAGATAATTGCCTGTATTATTCCTTTCCTGAAGTGTCTGAACTGAGTATTGGGATAATGGTGGCCACAAGGAATAAGTCAGTGGTGTTCCTCTGCTGTTATACTCTGTAAAAAAAAAAAAAGAAGAAAGAAAACAACAACAACAAAAACAACTGCCAGCATTTCTAGCTAACATGTTTTGTAGAACTTACAAGTGCATCTGGATGTGGTATGTGCTTTGGAAGTTTATTAAATATCGCTATTTCTTTAATATGCCTATTTCTTAATGTGCCTTTACACCAAGTTTACCTTTGCAGATGTTTTGACAGAATGTACCTTAAAAGGAATTGGCCCACTTCTGATCAGTTACCAATCTTATGGGCAAAAATGTCTATAATATTCCTTTACAATCCTTGCAACATCCACTGGATCAGCAGTAATGGCACTTCATCCATTCCTGATATTAGCAGCTAATGTACTCTCTTTTAAATGAGCATGGCTTAGAATTATGAATTTCATTGACCTTTTCAAAGAAACTGCTTTTGGATTTATTGGTTTTCATTCACTTCATTTGTCTGTTTTGTTTTGTTGGTACCAGGGATTGAACTCGGGACCTTGTGCTTACAAGGCAGGTAGCAAAACCACTGAGCTAAATCCCCAGCCCCCATTCACTTTATTTTGATGCTTATTTTTTTCCTTGCCTGCTTACTCTGGATTTTATTTGGTCTTCTTTTTTTGTTTCAGAAAGTGGAAGTTTGGATTGTATAAGCTTAGATTATTATATTATGGGGTTTTGTTTTGTTTTTTTCTATTTTTTTGGTACTGGGGACCAAACTCAGGGCCTTGCACTAGTGAGGCTGGCATGGAACCACTGAGCTGAGGTCCCAGCCCTTATTAGATTGTTTAATTTTACAATATTACATTTTTATAATGATTTGTATAACTGAACATGTAATGTAGTGTATGGCATTTAGTTTGTCAGTAAAAGCCCCACTCTAGTAAAATGCTGGCCTATTTTGTGTGTGGAAGGAACTACAATGAGAAAAGGAGCAATATGGATCTCCACACACATGGAAACCTTTTCTTTTTTTTTTAACATTTTCTGATTTTGATTTATAACTTATGAGTGGCTAGATATTACTTCTCTAGGCTTCTGTACAGCCTGTGTCTGGATGTCCCCCCAAAGCCTCATATGCTCATACTTGGGGTTTTTGTGATGTCAATGGATCATAAGTATGTGATGCTGGGATTAAGGGTGTGAAATAACTAAATTGGCTTAGTGTAGTTCTGTGGATAATGGAAGGCCCCGCCCCCAGGTGTGGGTAGCACCAATCAATAGGCTGGTAGCCTGGATGAAATATAAAGAGACAGGAAGAAGGCAGGCTGGCTGCTGCTGCCTCCTGCTTACTCTGCCATGAACTGTTTCTCTTCTGCAATATTGGAGCAGATGACTATAGTCTGAAACTTATAAAAAATGTGAGCCAAAATAAACTTTTCCTCCTTTAAATTGTGGGTATCAGGTATTTTGTCTCAATAATAAAAACAGTAATTAAGACAGCCTCCTTTAAACTGTTATTTTAGGCCTTATAAATATTGAAGATGGGCCTGCTATTGTGACAGCTATTCAGCTAATACCTACTTACTATTCACAACAATGTTACATTCCACTGTGCACATAAAGCCCACACACATCTCACATAACTTACCATGTGAGCACACATGTCCTATGCAAGTTAGGGATATTTCCCATATGCAATGAATGCTACTGTCCAAATTATTCAATTACCCGTGCATTTTTTAAATTTCCTATTTAAATGGATATTAGGGTTAGGGTTACACAAAGAATGTGTTTAAGACAAGAAACATAATCCTGATGCAACTAAGACAAGATTTCTTACTGTTCTGTAATCTCATTAGGTTGCATCTTTGCTGATGGTTACTCAAACCTACAAGCAGTAAAATTTGATAGGACTACACCACAAACACAGGGCACATGTAAGATATGGTCATACCTGAATAAAGTCTATTTCTGAGTAGTGTGACATTCTCAATTTGTTGTAACTTCAGAGTACACTATGGTTATGTAACATAGTACTGTCAAAGGCACATTGGAATACTCTGTACTATTACCCCATCCTATTAAGTTTTTAAAGTTTTACATTCCAGAACATTGAGTTATAAAATGCTATTTATATTTCCAAAGAAAATCATGCCATCGAATCCAAGATAACCTGTAATATTAGATTATTTGTAATTTTAAAATTTCAATTTATAGTTAAACAGATACATTTCTCAATATAAGTTCCACAATAATCCAGTTTCTATATTTCATAAAAACAACTAAAAGTATCCATAGAACTTCATACTTTTCTGAGACAGGGTCTCATCATATAGTTCAGGCTGGCCATGGAACTATGTAATCCAGGTTGTCCTTGAATTCATGGTGATCCTCCTGCCTCAGCCTCCCAAGTGCTGAGATCACATGTAACACCACACCCAGCTCTTCATATTTTTATCAACCTTAACAATATACTTGTAGGAGAACAATCCTCCAAAGCCTAGCTAAAGCAATGCTGCCTTGTAGTGGCTGCTGTGTAGCTGTCCAGTGGGCTCTCCATAGGTGCTGAGGCTTTTGCAGACAGCAGCACAACAAAGACACCCAGCACTGTGGCTTGACAGCGCATGCTGAGACCTGTGGGGTTCCCAATGAGGTGGCAATAGAGTACAAATAACTTTTTCCAAGGACACTTGTTCTTTGCTTTTACTTTTTGCTGTTTACCTTACAGCCCTATAAAACCAGTAGCTCAGCAAAAGGTTGAGAGTGCACAATTTCAGTAATCATGCAGCTCCTAAGTTGTCCACTGCTCTGTAAGTAAGCCATGGTAAACTAAAATTGTCTAGGGTTGAGATTTAGCTCATGGGCACTGATCCTGCCTCCCAAGTGCAAGGTCCTAAATTCAATCCCCAGTACCAAAAAAAGCACCAAAATCAAAAGACTGAAATTGTCCAAGTCATTCTTTGGCCTGTCAGTGTCCTCTCAATTCATTAGACATTTCTTTTACATTACTCTGGGAAATTCATGACACATCTGAAACCTCACACAGCAGAATAAAGGGTAAATCAGGGAAGGGTATCTATGGGGGAAATGCTAAGGTAGCTGTCCTTTGCATGTATATGGGGTCCTAAATGAGTCTAGTCAACACCCGATGGACTAGAGAATGTTTCACAATCTAAGAGGGTCCATATGGGATGGGACTGAAATAAAGAGATAGCCAATATTTCAAGGCCACTGCTATGGGTGGTAAGACATGCTACTGATACTGAGATAACTGCCCAAAAGCAAATCCTGGATGGTTATCTGCCTCCATGTTGGAAATACCATGTGAGTATGGGGATGGCTTGAAAGTATCCCAAAATTATGGGAAATAATGTCATTTGCTAATGACAATGCAAAATGCAGTTATGATTTAAGTAGGCAAAAAAAGCTGTTTAAGATTTAAGGTGCCCCAAGGTGGTACCTCCTCACAGGAGCAGGGCTGAACTCCAATCACAGGCATGTATCAAAAAGAGAACTGGGATAAACCCATTAAGGTGCTAAGAGCTGGGGGTGATGAAAGGGCCTGGCCTCAATGAACTAACCTCATGAAACAGCCTGTGCCAATGGGTGTAAAGTAACAGTGTTTTAAGGAGTCTTGGGGGTACTGACAGTTTATATTCTACCTTGCTCCACTTGCCTGCCTATTACATAACTCTGAGAAAAGGTGACCATGTGGAATTGGGAAAAAGGGGCTCAAGAGGATTTTGAGTAAGCTACTTGTGAGGCAGGCTAAATAGTTATGTATCCCAGTAACCCAGTGCCTGTATGTTTTAGAAGTTATCAGGAGCTCTGAGATCTACAACTGGGGATCATGGCAGAAATAACCTAAACAGTTCCAATACAATTCTGGCCCGATCATGGAAAGGGGCAGAAGCCGGATAAAGTATACAAAACTGGAACAAAAACCGCTAGCCATATATAAAGCCCTACAGCAGGTGGAATCCATCCCTGGATCTGTTCGGTGACACTAAAGACTGCATATCCAGTAAGGGGCTGGGAATAAAGGCTTGATGGGTCAACCATTTTCTAGCAGGGCATAACATCAGAATTTACAAAAGCGGCACACACACTTGGGCAGTATGCAATCCTATCTGCTAGCTGAATGACAAATGTCATGCAGGCAATACTAGAGCTGGTATACTTCCAAGTGATGGAACTTCTTCCAGTGACTGAACCAACAGTGAGGCTAGACAAGGGGCTAGAAAGTACAATGCCCATTCCTGAAAGTATTTACTATACCAACAGCAACAGTAGGGACACATAATTGAAATGGACAGCAGTGGTGATACAGGTGCACACACCATTTGGGAAAGGGAAAGACAGTCAATGGGCTAGGCTAAAAGTGGTATTGATGGTAGTCATTCATGAAGAATGGCCCAATAGGAAAGGGAGCACCAGAAAGTGCTTGGTAAGCAATTATAGAGAAAACGAACATAGAAGGTGGTGTTTCAACACAAAATGACTTTGCTCATGCTGATTGGTGCCTATGGAGGCACCTGTGTTCACAATGGCACCATGTGCCAGATAATGAGGCTAAAGTAACAGATGCTTTAAGCCACTTACAAGCAGACACTCCGGATATAAACGATTTAAATGTCTATGATGTTCATGCTAGGTTCTTTACCTGGGAACACATACCCTTGACTGGTGTTTGACTAGGAATGAGTGTATTGCTATAGTCTGTACTGTTGCTTTGACATAATCTGGCTAGTGTTCATCTCTCAGTTAAGTGAGATATCTCTCCCTTGAAGTGCAGGAGATGTCACTGAGGTGGCAGCAAAAATAATATGAGCCAGAGGAATGGGTGGAATATAGGGAAAAAAGTCCTCCAAACCCTAGCCAAAGCAACTCCATCTTGCAGTGAGCTATTATTTGGCTTTCCAGTGGGCTCTTGCCAGGGGTTGAGGCTGTGTGTCAGGCTGCAGCACAGCAAAGTAACACAGCACTGGGTCTTGACAGTATTTGCTGAGACCAGTGAAGTTCCCAATAAGGATGAGTCAGAACACAGTACAGGTAACTCTTCTCAAGGACACTTATCATTTGCTTCTTTTCCTGTTTACCTCAGAGTCCTATAAAACAAATAGCTTAGCAAAGGGAGAAGTGCTACAGCCCATAAATCATCCACTGTGCTATAAATAATCTACAATAACCTCATTTGCCAAACTGCAATTGTCCAAGTAATTCTTTGGACTATTAGTGCCCTCTCAATCTAGAGGAAGATGCCTCTTCTACTTCGCTTTGGGAAATTAACAACACATAACATAGACCATGGGCTTACCTTGTCATTACTCTACAACATAAACATTTGTCGAGAGCTTTCTGTAGTGTGACTACTCTAAAGTACAGTGAAGTGGCTGACTGGTGAACAAATACAAATAGTTCATTCACAAGACTTTTCTCCTGTGTGTGTCCTCTGATGTACAATAAGGTTTGACTTTTGAGAGAAAGTTTTGCTGCATGTGTTACATTCATAGGGCTTCTCCCCAGTATGTGATCTCTGATGTTTAGCAAGGTCTGATTTACGGTAAAAGATTTTCCCACACTCATTACATTGACAGGATTTCTCTCCTGTGTGAGCCCTGTGGTGCACTGTGAGGGATGATTTGTGACTGAAGGATTTCCCACATTCATTACATTCATAAGGTTTCTCCCCTGTGTGTTTCCTCTGATGTAAAACAAGTCCTGACTTCACACAAAAGGATTTTCCACATTCGTTACATTTATAGGGCTTTTCTTCTGTATGGGTTCTCTGATGCACAATTAGAGCTGACTTATGGCAGAAAGCTTTTCCACATTCAGTACATTCATAGGGCTTCTCCCCTATGTGAATTCTCTGGTGCTGAGTGAGCTGTGACTTCTGGCAGAAAGTTTTCCCACATTCACTGCATGCATAGGGTTTCTCCCCGGTATGTGTTCTATTATGCTTAGTTAGGTATGATTTATTGTAAAAGATTTTTCCACATTCCTGACATTCATAGGGTCTCTCACCAGTGTGTGTTCTATAATGTTGAGAGAGGGTTGACTTATGGCTAAAGAATTTCCCACATTCAGGACATGCAAAGGGTTTCTCCTTTGTATGAGTTCTCTGATGTACTGTGAGGTCTGACTTTAAGCAGAAAGTTTTCCCACATTCGTAACATTTGTAAGGTTTCAATCCTGTATGAATTATCTGATGCCTGGTGAGTACTGATTTGTGGTAGAAAGTTTTCCCACATGTATTACAAGCATAGGGTTTATCCCCTATGTGAGTTCTCTGATGCTGTATAAGATGCGACTTTTGACAAAAAGATTTCCCACATTCTGGACATTCAAAGGGTTTCTCACCAGTATGCGTTCTCTGATGGACAGTAAGGTGTGAATTCATACAAAAGGACTTCCCACATTCACAACATTCATAGGGTTTTAGCCCTGTATGTGTTCTCTGATGTTTGGTGAGGTCTGATTTCTGGTAAAAAGTTTTCCCACACAGAGTACACTGATAGGGTTTCTCACCTGTATGTGTTCTCTGGTGTAAAGCGAGGGCTGATTTATGGCCAAAGGCTTTCCCACAGTGACTGCATTCATAGGGTTTCTCCCCAGTGTGTGATCTATTATGTTTAATGAGGTTTGACTTCTCCCAGAAAGTTTTACCACACACATTACACTGAAAGGGTTTCTCACCTGTGTGCAACCTGTGATGTCGAGTGAGGTGTGACTTCTCCCAGAAAGGTTTCCCGCATTCATTACATTCAAAGTGCTTCTCTCCTTTAGGAGTTTTCTGAAGTTGGGAGAGATATAACTTCCTCCTAAAGTCATTCCCATTTTCACTGTATCTCACATGTACCCTATCATGTTTGAAAGGGGTGGATGTCCCACAGTAGGATTTCTCATCATTGATCTCACAGTAATTCTCTTTTGAGGAAGATACCTCAGAAAACAAAAGGAATGAGCCATGACCAAAAGTTCTTCCGCATGCATTGTATTCACAGTCACTTTCTTCCGTGTTCTCTCTCTTGTGTGTCCTGACTAACGTCTGCTCAAGGACTGTTTCCTGACACTCATTGTATTCCAGTGCTTTGTCTAAAGTTTCAATGTCTTCAGGATGAATGGGATCCTCTTGATAAGCAAAGGAACTATGTTTTAAACATTCATTTTTCTCTCTAGTATGAGTTTTCTCATGTTTGATTTTGAGTAGCAATTTTCCACAGGCATTAAATTCATCCAGCTTTTTTCCTAGGTAATTTTCTCTACTAATAACCAATTTTGAAATATTGTTGAAATTCATTCCATATGAGTCATAGTGACAGAGTATTTTTCTAGAAGGAAAAGAATTTATGTCCAAGTTAAATGATTTCCCTATTATATTACCTTGTTCCTTAGTCAGCATTGTGCTACTGATGAATACAACTCCCCACAAATGTTTAGGTTGGTTTTCTTGGCTCCTCTCCTTCAGGTTATCAGTTTTCCAAAATTCTGAAAATAAGAAAAACTAATCTTACCATAAAAATATTAACACTTTTTTATGAAAGAAGATATCTCTACACATGCTCTAAATCAAAATTGTCTGGTTTTTTGTTGTTGTTGTTCCATTTCTATAGATGAAAATAAATCCAAATATACAGTTTTCTCTATTCCATGGGTTTGAAGTGGGAAAAAAAAAATCACAAACATTGAGCCTTATATAATGGAAAAAGGAAGAAGAATCTGGCTATGAGGACACATACTTTTGAGTTTGAACAAGTGTTTTCTCTGCATCCACTGAAAGATCACACAAGTTTATTTCTTTTTTTCTTTTTTTTTAAATGAAAAGTGATAACACTATTGACAAAGGCCAGGACAAAATGAAAATGTACAACCAGTTTTTGAAAAGTGGAATAAAAGAAAAAAGTATATGCACAGATAATACTCATTAGCTACATACATTTATGTACATAAAATTACATATATTATGTACATAAAATTACATACATTTATGTACATAAAATTATATTATATTAAATTTATATTATACTTGATACATTATAGTGTCCCATGTATAAAAAATGTTATTATTCTAAGTTTAGGTTATTTTGTCTTGATAAATTCATCTCTATCAATCTTTAAAAAAATGTCTGGCTAATAATATTCTCGGCTCTAAAATCTACTTTATCTGATTCATACTACTGCATGCAGCCTTCTACTAATTTTTCCAGTGGATATCTTTTTCCATCTTTTTATGTACCATGTTTCTCTTATATACAATGATGATGATGATGATGATGGAGAGACCTTTTAAAAATTATCTCAACTGGCCTCCCTGCCTTTTAAAAGGGTTGTTTCAGGACCAGGGATTTAGCTCCATGCCACCACGTCTGCCTTACAAGTGCAAGATCCTGAGTTCAATCTCTGATACCACAAAAAAAAAAAAAACAGGGTTGTTTCAGACCATTTACATTTTTTGTGATCAAGTTACTTGCATCTTTAGTCAGTATGCCTTTAAGCAGTATTATATGACTTCATATATAAAACATTACAATAGCATACTTTTACTTCTCTCAGCCTAAAACTAAAACTATCATTTATTTAGATTAAAGCTATCATATATTCTATGTCTAAGGCACACATTACATTTGCTGTTATTATTGTCTGGTAACCTTTCAATGAATGGAATATATTTGTAATTTTTCTTAAAGTAAGATTTTTTTAATATTTAAGAAAAAATATCTTATATACATATCCATGGTTGTCATTTTCTTCTTGATGCCTTGGACAGATTCAGGTTTTTACCAGACATCTAAACATTTCTTGTAGTGCAGGTCTGCTAGTAATGAAATCGTTTAGCTTTTATATATCTGAAAATTTCCTATTTCTCAGTTTCTGATAGCCATTTTTGCTATAAAATTTTACATTGACAGGTGTTTCTACTTTTAAGAATCTAAATATAATGTTCTATTATCTTCTCTTTGCCTCATGTAAGGAGAAATCTGGTATTATCTTTATATTTGTTCCTCTGTAAAATGTGTCTTTCGTCTATGGCTATTTTTAAGATTTCACTTTAACAAGACTTCAAAGCATTTGGATTATGATTCATGCCCTTTAGTTTTCTTTGTGCTTCTTCTGCTTAGTGTTAAATGTCTTGTCTTAGTGGGTGGTGGAAATGACTTCATCACTAATTCTCTAAATAATGTTTTCTGATCCGTTTCTTTTGACTCAAAGACTCCAATTCCATGTGTTGAGTACTTGAAGTACTTATAGCTTACAGATAGTTTACTTGTTTTTTGGGTTGTTTTTTTTTTAACCAAAAATTCACCTTTCCTTATTCATTCAGGATAGTTTTTAATACTATGTATTAAACTCACTTATGTTTTCTCCTACAATGTCTAATCTGCCATTAATTTTGTGTTTTTCATTTCAACACTGCAGTTCTCATTCCTGGAAATATTTCAAGTTTTTTGTCACACTAAACTTTATTTGTTTTGTGGAATGGGGTAATAATAACTGTTTCACTGAGCTGTTGGCTAATTCTAAAGTCTAGAGGGCTGGGAATTTAGTTCAGGGGCACCAGGCCTCCCATGCAAGTGCAAGGTCCTGAGTTTGATCCCCGGTATGGGGGGGGGGTCTATGGCAATTCTGAGTCCATTCAAATATATATATTAGTCCCTTCAATAAACTCCATGTTCTCCCACATGTTCATTAGTCTACTAACCTTTTAAGCAATAGAAGACACTGTAAATTAAACAAATCGCAGGATGCTAGGTGCTTTGGGATTCTGGAAGTATTTTTGTGCTTCCTACAGGATACACTTACAGCACCTAGAAAATGTAATATTCTTGTGTATTGCTTTTATGCTCAAATCTGGAGCAGTACTGAGCCTAGGACACATCATGCCTCAGTCCTGAGCAAGGCCTTCAGAGCTCTCAAGCCCTCTGTGAAATATGAATTTTCACTCTGGCTAGTGAGAAGAGTCCTTTCCTGGACTGTCTGAGGGCCGCCCCCTGTTCCCTCTAATTCTTTCAAAAGTTCTCTCACTAATTTCCTCATACACATGCATCAATTAGTACTTGCTTCTGAATTAGTACTTGCTCCAGAAAGCCAGGCACATCTGTGTGCATATAGCACCTGTGTAAATCACAAGCAACCTAAACCTACCTGGATTCACTGCTCCTGATGCTCAACTCAGTGAATGTGCAGAGCAGTGACTGGGTCTGCTCTCTCTGCTGGGTCTACCATCTCTGCCCTGGTGGGACCAAGGACTCAGGTCTTATGTTTTCTGGTTCTACCTGAGAGTGTCCTTGGTTGTGTGATGACCACTGCCTGAGAGTCAATACTTCATATATCTCCTCTGACTGAACTGGCTGTCTCAGATGGGAAAGTAAATCCAGTCCCTGTTATTCCCTCTTGGCTGGATAGGGAGACTGTTTTTAACAGAAATCTTCAGGTACAATTTTGTTTATTGATTCTAAAAAGTACGACTTAATATATGCTGTCTTTGTTCTTTATATTTCCATTAGTTTTAAAAGTATCTGCCAATGATACATTAATAATACATATATATATATATATATATATATATATATACACACACACACAAACACAATCTTAAAGGTACAGTATAAAGTATAAAACTAGATCAAAGGGAATGTATATATTCAACTATACAAGTTAATAGGTTTCCAAAGTGGTTATGACACTGTACAAGAATTTCTACTGATTTGCACTACCAACAATAACTGGTATTATCAGATTACTTTTTGCATTCTCCTTTCTTGGGGTGGGGGGTACTAGCGATTGAACCCAGGGCCTCTGCACAGAGCTATGTCCACAGCCCTTATTTATTTCATTTTCAGTTTTTAACAGGGTCTCACTAAGTTGCCCAGACTGGGCTCAAACTCATAATTCTCTTTCCTCAACCTCCTAGAGTACTGGGATTATAGGCATGTGCCACCACACCCCATTACTACATAATTCTTTTAATCCAAACTGGTATAAAGTATTAACTCTGGTCTTACAATATTTCTATATTACTAAAGAAGCTTAACGTCTTTTATTGTTTCCATATCTATTTCTGTGTACTCTTCTGTGAAATGCTTGTCCATCTCTTTCAACCATTTTTCATTTTTTATACTTTTTTATACATTTTTATGCATTTTTTATACATTTTTTTATACTTTTTAAGAGGCCAACACGCAGAATATTTCTGAGTATCTCCTATATGCCAAGCATTGTTAATTGAGCAGGAAAGAAAACAGGCAAAGTTTCTGTTTTTATGCAGCCCATACTTCCTGGCAAATGAGAGATATTAACACCATGTGTAAAGGTTAAATTACATTCAGTAATTGAAATTCTGAAAATTGTCCTATCTTTATCCAACGTTTTGCAATGCCAGATCTATTCAAAGATCAAATTCCATACATGTAACAACCACATTCTGGCCTTTCCCTGAATTAACCCTACAACAAAATAGTGAACATGAGCACAGAATAATAGATATTAAATAATCTATAAGAACAGAGAGAAGAATCAAGAAAGCCTCAGAAACTGACCACCATTAACTCCCCCAATGTATTTATAAAACAAGTACTAGAAAGAGTGGAGGAAGACCAAAGAGCAGAAAAAAAATGCTCAATGAAATGAATGTTTAAAAATAGACAAACCTGTGACAAAGAGAAAATTGTAGGCATCAAGAAAAATTCAACTTATCACATACAAAGTAATTTCAATAAGATTAACATCAGAGTTCTCATCAGAAACAATAATGACTAGAAGGAGTTAGGATGATGTATGTGGTATAATGGAAAAAAATTTACAAAAACCTATCACACAAAAACAGCAAAATCAAAGGTGAAATAAATGACTCCTTGGAAAGTAAAAAAAAGAACACAAAAGAAACTCAAGAATCCTTTGCTAAGGCCAGATGTGGTGGCATACACTTGTAATCTCAGCACTCGGGAGGCTGAGACAGGAGGACTGCCATGAATTCAAAGCCAACCTGAACTATATGGCAAGAGCCTGTTTCCAAAAAATAATAATGATGGTATTTTTCCTAGGGATTTAACTAAGTGGCACCCGCCTGCCTTCCAAGAACAAGGTCTTCAGTCTGATTCCTGGTAAAATCATCATCATCATCATCATCATCATCATCATCATCATCATCATCATCCTTTGGCTAGTTCAAAAGACAAGATACAAGAAATAAAAGTTCATTAGGCTGAAAATAAATGATCCTAAATACTAGTTCAAAGGCTATGGGTATAGACAGGGAGGAATATGGGAACTGGAAATGAGACCATAAAAGCAAATTTCTTCTTTCTCTTCCTATCCAATTTAACAAATCTATACGTATGTAACTGTATTCCTGGGCCTATGACATAGAAATACAGTACCAAAAGAGACCAAGAAACTATACTGGAATGAGGAAATGGCAACAGTAATAGCGTGAATTTGACTCACATGAACAAACGAAGTTGAAAAAAAAAAGAACAAATGAAGTTGAAATGGTCAATGAAGTTCACATAGTAAATTCTATACATAGATACTCACTATCCTTTCTTAGCTTCTATAAAGGTATCAAGTTATATGAAGTAACTATATGATGCCTTGCTAGGACTTAAACTTGTAATACACATATAAAAATATTAAGGCAAAATGGAGATGAGAGAAAAGAGCTATATATGGGAAACATTGAGTTATGGTAATATAAATGTGGAATCAATTATGAAGACAGCTATAACATAAATGCTAGAGCAAAGATTAGGAAAACAAATTTTTTAAAGTGAAATTATTACAAGAATAAAAATATTATACTTAAATTCACTTCAAGAAAATGCAGCAGAAATTAAAAGGGAGGATCAAAAAGGCATGAGACAGCAGAACATGGTGGCGCACACCTGTAATCCCAGCACTAAGAAGGAAGAGGCAGAAGGATGGCCACAGGTTCAAGGCCAGCTGGGCTACATACTGAGCTCAAGTCCAGCCTGAACTGAAAAGCAAGACCCTGTCTCAAAAAAACAAAACAAAACCAAGAGCCATGAGACAGAAAATAGAAGATGTGAATGCATCTGTATCCATGAACGACTGATTCCTGAAAACCTACAGATATGAAAACTGTAGATGCTCTTGTCCTTTATTTAAAATGGCATAGCAGGTCCGGGGATTTAGCTCAGTGGCAGCGCCCCTGCCTCACAAGTGTGAGGTCTGGAGTTCAATTCCCAGTACCGCAAAAAATAAAAATAAAAAATAAAATAAAGGGCAGGGGATTTAGCTCAATGGTTCTGCCGCCTGCCTTGCAAGCACAAGGACCCAAGTTCGATGCCCAGTACCAAAAAAATAAAATAAATAAAATAAAATGGCATAGCATTTTTAACTTAAACACATTCTACTGTATGTGTTAAATCATCTATAGATTAAACATGGTAAAAATCAAAATGCTATGTAAATAGATGATTTTCTGCATTGCTGAAGGAATAATGACAAGAAAAAAAAATCTATAAATGGTCAGTAAATGTATTTCAACCCCTGGTTGATTGAACCCACAGGTTCAGAACTCACTGATACAGATGACTAAATGTGTATAAATAGTAACAGAAAAATAAAAATAGATTTAAAATCCAAACAAAAGGAAGCAATTTTCAGGTTGCCAACATGTGAAAATGAAGTACTGAGGATTAAACCCAAGGCTTTTGCACTGAGCTACACCCCCAGCCCTTTTTTATTTTAGTGGGACAGGGTCCCACTAAGGCATTAAGTGGCTCAGGCTAGGACTGAACTTGTGATCCTCCTGCCTTGCCCTCCCAGAGTACTGAGATTATAGATATGTGCCACCACACCCAGTTTCAATAATTTATTTTATAATGCTTTTGTTTTATCTACTACGCCAGTGTGTACTTTACCTAATATATTTGATCATTTACATTTAACATAAATATTACTCAGTTTTCTGTTTCTGATATCTGTTCTTATTTTCCTATTGTTTTTTATAATCCACTGACACATTTCAGTATTTCTAAGTATACACTTTCTAAGGTGTTCTTAGTAATTTTTCTATGTATTAAAATGTACCTGTGCAACTGAGCATGTACACACCAGTAACCCCAACACTCTGGGAGGCTGAGCCTGAAAAATCAAAAGTGTGAGCCCACCCTGGGCAACTGAGTGACGTAGTGCGAACTATTCAAAACAAAAAAATTGTAGCTCAATGCAAAGGTTTTGGGTTCAACCCCTAGGACTGGAAGAAAGAAAAGGTACATGTGCAACTTACTACAGTTTACTAAAATTTCATATGAAATGTAACAAGCATAATTCCACTTAAGAGGTCTTTACCCTTCCCTACTTTTTAAATATAACTGCTTCAAGTACTTCCTCTGCAATACATAGCATCAAATCATGTGATACTGCAAATTTTCCTCCAACCCTCAACTATGATTTCAAAAAGTCATGAGCAGGCCCTCTTGTTACCTTTGCTGCCTTGTGTGTGCCATATTGTTCCTGCTCTGCCATACCTGTTTGTCATTCCTGCCTTGGAGTTGGCTGATTATGGACTGAAACTTCTATGAACTGTAAGGCAAATAAATCCCTTCCCCTTTAACTCTGGATGCTAGTATTTTGTCTCAACAATGAGAGAAAAGTAACTAACATAGAAATTTGATGCCAGGAGTGGGGTCATTGCTATGACGTTACCTGGCCATGTGGCTCAAATAATGCCTTTGGAATTGGCTTGTGGAAAGGAGAAGAGTTAGGAAAGATCCAGAGACGTTGGCTACAGAAGCAGCTCTGGAATGCTTTAGGCTGCTTTGTATGGGAGATTCTGGTTAAAGCTCAGAAGACCAGAGACCAGGCTCAGAAGGTTTCTGCTGGGAAGGACTGCTGGTTGCTGGACTCCAGGAGGTATGTGTTATGGCTTGACAGAAAGTTTGACTTTTGCTCATGTTCATGGATTTTGCCAGAGGATTTGGAAATACCAGCTGAAGTAGTAGAGCTGGAACACCTTAGGCTACACTGTATGGGAGATTCTGGTCAGAGCTCAGAAGATGAGAAAGCTTATAAAAACCATGATAGGGCAGTTTCTGCTAGGAAGAACTACAATGGCTGTTGGACTCCAGATCATGTGTGTCATGGCTTGGCAGAAAGTTTGTCTACATTTTGCTCATGTCCAGAGACTTTGCCTGACACTGAGATTAGGGGTGGTGGACTAATTAATCTTGCAAAAGAGATTTCAGGGCAGCTGAATATTGAGGTAGTGGCATGCCTACTGTTGGGAGCTTTTAGCCAGATCCATGTTGAGAATCAAGAGCAAAAAGCCCATCAGAATGATTTAAAACATTCTGAGTTGGGCCAGAAAGGAAGCACCAGTAAAGTGGACTGCAAAAACTGAGAAGAGGAGATCTTGACTGCTGAGAAGGAACAGGAGAATAAAAAAGATGGCTTGAGGGAAGCACAGGAAACAGCAGACTCCACCCTTTGCAGTTTCAGTTATAAAGGTGAAATATTTTGCTTTGAGAAGAAAGCCCCAGAATACCATGTGTTTTGGGGGTTTTGTTTTGTTTTGTTTCAGAATACCAAGTTTAGAACGGTGGCAACCTAGGGAAGGTGTTCCAACATGGCAGTCACCTAAGGAAGTTTTTCCAAAATGGTGGCCTAGAAAGTTTTCCTCAGGATTGGATTCAGAGTGCTTAGCAATCTAGGCACTCAACCCCTACAGCCAAGAGAGAAGGAAATCTGGATATTGCTCCAGCTGGCAGCAGACGCTGGCATCATCCATGCAGTGATGGTTTTAGGTGCAAGCAGAATGCAAGCGTTTTGGGGTCAAGGAGGCTTCCATCCAGATTTCAGAATGCCTGGGAGGCCAGGCAGGGTGTCCCTGAGGGCAATGTGTGAAGCTCTAAGAGTGAAGCTGAAGGTACAGTGGAGACCCCAGAAGTTTGGAGAAGCCAGAAGCATGGATCATCTGAGGAGAACTACAAAGAGGGAGCATAGCCAGCCTAAGAGAGAAGCCATGGGAGCTACAACCACCAGAAGTGCCATAGGGGTAGAGTCACCCAAGCTCTTTGGAGTTCACAACTTGCCAGATTGCCTTGTATTGTAGAAGGGGAACTGTGCAATGTTTTGGCATACTAGATTTTGGACTTACATCAGTCCCGTTCCTTTGTATCCTCCTGCTTGTACCTTTTGAAATGGTAACATCTATCTTGTGTGACTGAATGTTGGAAGTGTTTAACCTTCTTTTCATTTGTACAGGGGCTTGCAGCTAAGAGTTTGCCTTAAATCTTAAGAGGGGACTCTGGACTTGGACTTTTCAGTGATGCTGAAACTGTTAGAATCTTGGCAATTCTTAGAGATGGACTAAATGCCTTTTGCATAAAGGAATGGGCCATGGGCAGAATGTTATGGTTTGGGTCTAGATATTGCCCACATGGTCACAGGATTGATCTACAGTGTGTGAAGCTGAATTGATTCATGATGCAATGCTAGGTTCAGAGGCACCGGGACTAAGGGTGTGACTGAGAAGGAATAAACGGGGCAGAGAGATGCCCTGAATAAAAGGGGCAGAGAGATGCTGTTAACCTTTCCTCTCGTTACCTTTGCTGCCTTGGGCATGCCATGTTGTTCCTGTTTTGCCATG
Organism: Fukomys damarensis; assembly: GCF_012274545.1. Classification (NCBI taxonomy): domain Eukaryota; kingdom Metazoa; phylum Chordata; class Mammalia; order Rodentia; family Bathyergidae; genus Fukomys; species Fukomys damarensis. The sequence goes on along the minus strand of NW_022900913.1, from coordinate 73,213,106 downwards.
CCTGTTTGTCATTCCTGTTTGGTAGTTGGATGATTATAAACTGTAACTTCTATGAACTGTAAGCCAAATAAATCCCTTTCCCTTTAAAAAAAAAAAGTCATGAGGATGTTCTATTACATTTACCCTCCCTCTTGCCAACTTCCAATTTCTAAAGGTCCAAGAATTCTTATATTATTTGCTTTCTATACTTCCTCCAGCCACTTTTTAGAGGTGGTTTACCAGCCACATTCTCTCCTCACTTTCTTCTGTCTGATAATGCTTCCCTCTAGCATGCTGCCAATCCCTACATGCAATGCATTGATTATGACTGATGAACTGTGGTTAATGATTAAAATCTAAACGCCATGTGCCTTCAGCATGGATTTCATTGGATTTATCTCATTTGATATTAGGTCAGGTTCCTGTATGTATAATTTTATGTCTTTGGCTAAATTTGGGAAGTTTTCAGCCATTGTTTCCTCAAATACACTGCCTCTCCCCTATCTGTTTTGTTAGCTCTTTTTCTTATTGCCCCTCTTTCTACACATTGAGGGAATAAAACTTCTTACCCCCATGCCTTCAATTTGGTCTAAGTCACCATAATCATTTCCATGAAGAAATACAGTTGTCCCCTAATTAACTCTCATGGCCTTTATGTCCTCCCAATATTTTCCCTACAGAATTGAAAGAGAACTTAAATGCATAAAACATACTGCTGATCTGCCGAAAATTCACCAATATTAATAGTATAAAGCACAGTGCCCTTGTGCTTCATAATTAAAGGGATAAACAAATGCTACTAGAATTATACAAAGCACAAAGAAAATTAAATTATTTAACAATGCTATGATACTACACTCATCTTCTGGACTATAACTACCTCTCTGTCATCAGGTGCTCCTCCTCCCTAAACTACCCTCTTCAGCCACTGTAACTGTTTCTGTTATTTCTCAAATACACCAACCAAATTCCCACCCATAGCTTATCAACTGCTGTTAACCCTGTTGAAAAGAGGCAAAATCTTCATGGATCACATAATTTCATTCAAGCTTCTGCTTCAATGTTGATTTCATTAAGGTTTACTGTGACTACTCTCTCAAAGTAGCACACTCCATCTAAATTTGCTTTAATTTCTTTGATAGTCTTTATCATACAGAACTTTTTATATACCACAAGTATCTTTATGTTTTTAGTGCTACTTTTATGTTGTGGCTTGTATCTAGATGTCCCCAAAAGCCTCATGCAGTCACAGGCTTTTCAGAGGTGGCTAGATCTAGGGTGTGTGATGCTAGGATTAAGTGTGTAATCATGGGATGAAGAGTGTGTGATTACTAAATCAATCCACTAATTGGTTTGACACAATTCAGGGTGTGGATAATATGAAGGCCTACCTTGGTTATGAGTGATCTCCGCCCTAACGGTGGGTAGCCTGGACAGAATATAAAGGACAGAAAGAGGGATATTGTTTGTTATTTGTCAATAGTTGCCTTCTGCCTGCTACACCACAGACTGTTTCTCCTCTGTAATGCTCCTCTGCCATGCTGCTCTCCCTTGTAACCAGCCAACTACGGACTAAAACCTCTACAAATTGTGAAGCAAAATAAATCTTCCCTTCTTTAACTTTGGGTGTCAGGTATTTGTTTCAGCAAGAAGAAAAAAGTAAGACATTCTATAAATGTATTTAGGGGTTTTTTTTAACACTATATTCTCAGCTCTCAAAAAATGACTAGTGCATAGCAAGAACTCAAAAATTGAGTCAAAAAATGAGTGTATGAAAGAAATGCCTGATAACAGAAAGCAGAGAGAACAATGAAGGTAAAGTGGGAAACTGAGATGGCTCTGAGAAATGTGGATCAGCCAAGAAAAGCAAGAGCAAAGATTGGACTACTGGCAGGTATAGAAATAGAAAATACTTTAAATGAATCTAAAAATATTTGACAGTGGCATTAGAAGGCTGGGTTTAGAAGTCAGTAAGAGTTAGGTCCTCCAATGAGATACTCTTGAAAAAAATTTGGGGGTAGCTAGCCCCTGAATTAACTGCAGGTAAATAATGACTCTCCTGGTATTTATATGCACAGTACGGATGAACTCACCTGGAAAGCTCTGCCTTGGGAATTCTTCCTCCAACATCCATGGCTCTTCTCCTTGCTCCAGCCTGAAGATCAATTCTGGCTTTGTCACACAATACCCTGTTAATGGGACATGATTAAGGACTTGGGCTATTATGACTTCTGACAGAGGGGACCCACAATGCCACTGAAAGAAGTGAACAAAAATGTCTTCTGGTGCAGAAAAGTAATCAATTGACACTCTTTGATTTCTGAAACAGAATCTCAAATAACTACATTACACAGTGCCCATATGCTTCACAATGAAAGGGATAAACAAATGCTACTAGAATCACATAACATATACCACTTACCCACAGACACCAGGTGGCTGTAGTTCTCCAGCATCACATCTCTGTACAGGGACTTCTGGCTTATATCGAGGTGTTGCCATTCCTCCTGGGTGAAGCCTACAGTCACATCTTTAAATGATACTGATCCCTGGGATTTCTGTTCAATCAGAAATGTACAGCATTAGGTGTCATGAAAAAAAAAAGATACACTGTATAGCACGAAAGTGATTATTGTTTACAGGTTATGAAAATTATTTACAGAATATTTTCTGGCACATACTTCGGGGGGAAAGGGAACTAACTAGAATACTCTGCTACTCCATTAGGTATTAATTCATGCAAAAAAAAATTAGCAGTCCCCATAATGTGTGTAGGACTATTACAGCTGTTGTAAATAATAAGATCAATAAAAGTCTTTCATTTCAGGAATATATACTCTCAAAAAGAAATATATGTATACATAGTAGTATGCTGCACGTGCTAAAATGAAAGGACACACAATACAGACAAACGCTACAAATAAAGAGCAAAATTAATTCTACTTTGAATTTCAGTGAGGAAGCTGGCTGAAGAAAATACTATACTCTGTTCCCAAAAGAATAGGATCATGGCCAGGCATGGTGGCGCACGCCTGTAATCCCAGCACTTGGGAGGCTGATGCAGGAGGATCACTGTGAGTTCGAGACCAACCTGGGCTACACAGTGAGTTCCAGGACAGTCTGAACTACATAGTGAGACCCTGTCTCAAAAAAACCAAAACAACAACAACAAAAAAAAAGAATAGGACCATGGCACAAAGGCAGGGACCCTCCCACATGCTCAAGTAACCAGCAACACAGCAAGGCGCACAGGAAGACAGAAGGATGTGGCCTGGCATTCCTATGAGAAAAGAAACCAGGGAAGCACTCAGGAAACTCATGTGGAGTGGGTTTAGAAAAAATATTTACATTTACAAATTATAGAAATAAATTACCAATACATTTATTATGCATTTCAATTTCTCATATGGATTTTAAAAAGCAGAAACACAGCCTAACATTTTATTTCACTGTAGTATATCTTCCGAGCTAACCATTCGACTCAGAGACAATTAAGATGTGTAGAAAATGGAAGGATTCTGAAACTACTATGATTGTGAAATCTGTAAAGTACACAGATGATAGGCAATTGGATTGTTTGGACATCCTCTCTAATGCATATCTCTATTTTAGGGATTATTGTTATACAAAATGAGGGCAGATGAGAGATGTGAGCACATACCAAAATAATGTGACCAGGTTTTTATTTATAGAACCTATTCTCTTGAGAAAGGCCAAAGACAACTAGAGGATGAAACACCATCACTTAGGCAAAGTACTGTAGCAGAAACTGGGAAGAAAACACAGCACTGTTGATAGAAGTGGTCACCAACTTACGGGGCAGAAAGGAAATGTTCTTCAGGCAATACATGTGAACCATGCCAAGACACTAGACTGGAGTGGTATTTTAGCAAGATAGGGCTTACATGAGCTAGATCTGGAGCACAATACTGAAGTGTTAGAATCAAAATAAGTATTTGAGAAACGTTAACAATTTGGAAGAGTTAATTAGAAACTTTCAGAGGATTTAGGACAGAAAGTACAAATAAAATTTGAGGGAAAACCATCATGTACCTAGCTTAGAGAGAGAGAAAACAATATGAAGATCATAAGGAATTTTCTGAAATGTAGAAATTAAAATAGTTTTTAAAAGCAGTAGATATCATACAATCATATCAGTAGATACAGAAAAGTATCATAAAAACTATTTGACAAAAAAAGGAATTTCCTCAATTTAATAAAGATTTCTATAAATGCTTACACCAAACACCACATTTACATTAAAATATGGAAAGTATTTAAGTTAAAAACTAGGACAAACATAAGGATGCTTGGTATGCCCAATTCTAGTCAACATTTTTCTAAAGTTTTTAGAGCAGTGATATAATTATGTACACAGAAAATTTAAATAAAAGTATATTGTAGGATACAGTTACGAGTTCAGTACAACAAATTTTAGGTATTTCTATCAGCAAAATTAAATTTTGAGTTATAATTAATAATAGCATGAAAAATACAACATTTACATAGAGAGCTATAAGATACAATGAGGAAACCAAAGCAGGCTCCAATAAGTAGGAAGATTAAACCAATTCCAAGATGAAAAGGCGCAATATGAGAAAAATATCAGTTCTATTGTCATGGAAGGAATCGGTAAGTGACACACAGAGCTGCGGCAGAATGGAAGTAAAATAAAAAAAAGATTTATTTGTTGACAAAGATCAATCCCACATAAAGCAGTGCCCAGATCGATACAGTACGGGGCTACAACTCCTTCTTTTATAGGGTTTTACAGCCTTGATCTCATTCAGATAGTTACATTCTATTTTCACAGTTCACATTGCTGATATTCAAAACATGGTGGCCAGACAGTTGAATTTCAACCCAGAGGTAGCACCTTTTCATTAGGGGAGGTTACCTTTAAAATTCGTCTAGTCATGGATTCTAGCCCAGAGGAAAGGGGCATGTCTGGTCAGCAAAGTTAACAATGGTTCTTTGCATTTACAAAACTTTTGAGCAAGACTAGATGTCTCCAGTGCCTGCTGATTCTAAACTAAACAAAGCAAATGGCAGAAGTTATTTTACATTGTGACATTTCATTGATTTTTTTTTTTGCTATTAAAGTTCTCTATCATTATCCATGCTGTCGTACAGATTCATGGCAATCTCAAACAAATTCCCAGCAGATACTCTGATGGCCAATAGACAAGCTAATGCTAAAACATGTGGAAATGCAAAGAATTTCAAATAGACAATGCCATCTTGAAGAAAATCTACACCAGAAGAAATACTGTCATATATCAAGTATTATAATATCAACATGACAAAAATCAATGTTCAACACTCACAAGAATTTTCAAAAGTAGCAATGGAACAGAGCCCAACATAGAGACATACATGCATTGCCACTTGATTCATGACAAGGGGGGCATAAGAACAATCACTTGATAAATGGTGCTAGTGCAATTATAATTCATATTTATTTCTATCTTAAGGATTAGCACCCACCTTGACAGTGTAGAGATCTAAACTTGCAAGTTAAAGCAATAAAATTTTACCTCATGACAAAAATCTCTTAAGACATAAATTAACTATACGACATTAAAGTTAGCAATCCATCTTTATCAACGCATAGAGAATAAAAATGCAATCCACATACTGAGATAATGTATATATATATGACAGAGAACTTATTCCTAGCGTGAAAAGAAATTTATACAAAGAAATATCTCATTTATTCTTTACATCAAAAGAATGAATGTGAACAAAAAGGTAAGCTATCTCAACAGCAAAACATAAAGCAAACATTTCAATAGAAACATGGAAGTCAGAAGATACCGGGCAAAACTCCAGCAAGCAATTTGTAAATTTTTGTTTTGTTTTGGTTTAGTTTTTTGAAACAGGGTCTCACTATGTAGTTGAGACTGAACTGGAACTCACTATGTAGCCCAGGCTTGTCTTGAACTCACAGCGATCCTCCTGCCTCAGCCTCCCAAGTGATGGGATTATAGGCATGCACCACCATGCCTGGCTAGCAATTTCTAAATGTGAAAACCAAAATGGTACATTTTATAATGCTAAATAAAAACCACAGAAAAATCTAAATTCTGTAGAAAATATTCTAAAATGAATGTATCTTCCAGATAAAGTCTGAAAAATATAGCACAATAAACACAGACAACAAGAAAAGCTACAGCTTTTAGCTCAAAGAAACTGATATTGCATAGGAGAACAAAAGGAATGCAGAAAACTGGAAAAAAAACTGTAACCATAGCCATGCTTTTTGGACTCTATCATGACTCCGATAAGTACAGTACAATGTGTCACAGCATGAGCAATGAGCACTAGATGAGAAATGACTGGGGTCAAATTGTTCTCAGGCTCTTACATTGTGAAGTGATAAATTACTAATTTAAAATAGACAAAAATGTTAATGCACATTGTAATATCTGGAATGAATACTAAAAATACAAAATAGTAAACTAAAAACTTACATGATATAAGATAACAAAAATATAATAAAATGCCTACAAATAGGAAAATGGATTAAGTAAGTTACAATGTCTTCATGCAGCAGAATACTATGTAGCACCACAAGTTCATTCCTTCTGGTGCTGCATAGTAAAAGAATTCTCATATATACTGAAAGAAAGGCACCTGCTGTAAGACTGTTTGTACTGATTCAATGCACTTGAGTTCAGAAGTAGACAGTATTAACCAATAGTGACAGAACCCATGTTAGGGGACTGGATTGTATAACCTTGAGGGAACATTCATATCTTGACCTGGCTGATGGCTACTAGGCTGTACACATGTGCTCAACACAAAAGAAGAGTACATCACTGTGAATGAGCTTTACATGCTTCACTATATGAATGATATGCCTCAGAGAAAAAACTGACTCCAAACAGGAGAGAAACAGCACATGTAAAATAGTAAGCAAACATGTAATGACCACAGCAACTAACTCCTGGTAAATCCATAGCCAGCAGGGCTATGCAAGAGTGCAACTAATGGATTCTGAAAGGAATGAGGCTTGAAACTGTGATATCTTTTTAAGTTCTAAATAAAGGACACATTCAGAAAATCTTCCAGGGCCAGGGATTTAGCTCAGTAGCACCGTGCCTGCCTTGCAAATACAAGGTCCTGAGTTTAAGCTCCGGTACTGCAAAAAGAAAAAGACAAAGAAAATCTTCCATGTATTGTTGCACCTATATTTCTAGGTTACCAAAGTAGAGGATCCTCAAGTATCTGAAGTGGAAAGAGTACAGTGATGATAAGATAGGTTCATGAGGAGATAAGGTGGAACAATGACAAAATTAGCAACAGAAGGCAGAGATGTTGCGGAGTCATTTTTAACTGCAGTGGGTCCCTAAAGACTAATGGAAGAAACCAGATAACCTCACTGGGGAGCAGTTTTCCAATTTCAGTAACCAAACTGGGCAACGACCCATATATTCAGACTCAAGAGATCTCAAGGCTATCAACTGTCAGCTACATATTGTGCTTCAAGTTAAGTATTCCCTATAGATTTCAAATCTAAATTCTTCAGGAACAGTACCCACAAAACAAAGCTATTGCAGGACTGTATTAACTGATTCAAAACTTTAGCTAACAGAGTTAAGTTCAAACTTAGAACTCACAAGTCAAGAAAGAAATAATCAATTCCAAATAATGTCTATAATTTTTATTAAAACTCTCAATAAAGGATATTAAAAATATCCTTGCCAGGCACTGCGACACTCAGTTTTAGTCCCAGCTACTTGGGAGACTGAGGCAGGAGAATCACTTGAACCCAGGAATTTGAGGCTAATCTTGGCAGCACAGGGTAATTCAGATAACCTCCACAAAATACTATTAGAAAACACATGAATATGCTAAATTTCTTATCAATGACAAAAATTCTTGACTTTACAGCATAAGTTATTTAGAAGATAATGTGAAAAGAAAGTCATAGTTGAAAATCAAATTCACAGCAGAGGGCCAGGGATTTAGCTCAGTGGTTCTGCCACATGCCTCACAAGCATAAGGCCCCAAGTTTGATCCCTGAACCCCCACAAAAAATTCAGCAGAAAACATAAGCAAAATACAAGTAGGATTGGCAATATTTAATTAGATAGGTAACACAGAGGGCCAAATAAAGAAAGCAAAGGTAACTGAATTCATGTTCACCTTTTTAGCACAAAATACAAATGAAGCCATATGGAAAAAAACAAAGCACTGGGATACACAGAAACTAAGAAATGAAAAGAATATGATAGTAAAGCCCATAGAAAGTAGTTGCTTCTTTAGAAATTTTAATAAACTAAAAAAAATACTCACTTACAAAGAGATGGGCTTCTAATACACCAATTAATAAAGAAAGAAAATAAACACAGCAAAGCCTCATCTTTACTGCTGGGCTATAAAGTGCCTCTTAGGGCTGAGAATGTAGCTCAATGGTAGACTGCTTCCTAGCATGTATGAGGCCTTGAGTTTTAAAAAAAAAATTTTTTTAAGAGCTGGAAGATGTACCATGGAAAAAGTACCATACCTAGATGTTTTCAGAATTAAAGTACAGCCATTAAAATGATAATTAATGTAATTTAAATATTGTATAAAAAAGTATTCATTAACTATCACAAAGTTAATACTAAACAAAACATTGCTCAAGAACAGTTCATATTTAACTTTAATTTAAATATTCTAAGTAAAACATTGACAAACTTTACTCATTACAATATATTAGCAGAGTAATTCATTGCTAGGCTTGGTAGTGAATGCCTGTAATCTCTGCACTCAGGAGGCTGAGGCAGGAGACTGCCGTGAGTTTGAGGCCAGCTCACATAGTGAGTTTAAGGTAGCCTGAACTACATAGCAAGACTCTGCCTTAAAAGAAAAAAAAAAAAAACAGTCCCTAAGATGGCTCTCACAGCACCCTGTCAAACTTGACTCTTATCAAACCTTTTCTTTGCTATGGATATTTCTGTGTGCTTCTGACCCATACGCAGTGCTTTTCTGTCACCCAGCACTTTTTGGTCTGGCTTATGCCTTTGTTGGCACAGACTGACCCTAAACAGAACTTCCTATGATCATCAATAAATGTACGTGTTTACTACTTACTACTGGGTATCTGCTTAGCAATTCTTTCCTTGTCATACACAAGAACCTGGACTATTACTGGCCCAATCAACTGTAATAGAAGGATGCTCTCTCGTTCCCCTCTTGATATTGCTCTCTGCTTCCCACCTCCGTGCTATGAGCTGTTTCCCCTCTACCATGCCCCTCCCCAATACTGCCCTGTTTTGGAGCACACTGACTATGGACTGAAACTTTGACAAATTATGAGCCAAAACAAACCCTTCCTTCTTTAAATTTTGGGTGTCATTTTTGCATTGAGAAAGTAACTAAGATGTGGATTGTGACTGAGAAGCTAAAAAATATTAATCAGAGAAATGAAATGTAAACTGTCTTCTGCACAACCTGTATGCACTGCCTGGCTAAATGAAACAGTTATGGGGAGTTTTTTATATAGGCACATGGGCCACTGCTTCCTCTTGATGTTGTAATTATACACCAGGATAAAACAAGGTGATACAAAAACTGACATTACTTGAACCATGTCTCTAACTCTTTCAACATCACTGAAGAATAGTTTTAGGTAGTGACAGCAAACTTTTTAGAGAGAGTGCCCAAACAGCAACCCCAAACCCAGTTGTTCATCACAAAGTGCCAATACTGCAATTAAACCTGAAAATCTGATGCTCAGCTGCTGGGGCAATGCTAGAGAAAGGTGGGTGATGTGCCCACTACACACGCCATAGGTTCACCACTACTGGTTTAAGGTAACAGCCACATTCATTTACGGTTACCACTGGAAGGTTTTTAGACATGTGTCCCTATTTTATGAACAAAAAAAGTCATCTTCCAGGAAGTCTTTTGTCCTCAAAGGAGTAAGTCTTCTGTATGGAAGACAGTGTATTTCTTTCTCCAACAGTGGGCTAAAATATTTGAGATGTATTTGCAGCTTAGTGACTCTTAAGATCATTTGATCACTATATGATAATATGCCAATTTGATATTCCTACAGATCTATTACTTTATATTTTTTGTGAAGTTAGATTTTTATGTATACCTTTTTTTTGTTGTTCTGGTACCAGGGATCAGACTCACGTCCTTGCACTTGTGAGGCAGGTGCAGTGCCACTAAGCTAAACCCCAGCCAATATACCTAATTTCTAACAACATACTAACTCTTACAAATCTCACAAAGTCCATTATAGAATAACATGGGGAATGAATAAACAAACTTACCTCATTCATTTTGTGCTATTGTTCGAAAGATTTAGACAATTCTTGAGCTATAAATAGGTCAGAACAAGAAAGACAGAGTGATGAATGATCGGTCCTGCCTAGCAGACACACACACACACACACACACAGATAAAATGCTCTCTGTAGGAGGATATCCCTGTCCTTCTGACACTTCAGGATTGGGGTAATGGTGAAAAATCACTTGATATGGCTCTAATAGAATCATGTAGCTCTTGAGTACAAAATTTTTCACTGGGTAAATGTGAATAGGTGTATCCTACAGATTTTAACAGTTTAGATGATGCTCACAAATACATATATATAACAAAAATAATGGTCATACAAGTTAACAATACTTTCTAATCTATTAGATTAGATGGAGCCAGGGTTCTATCTAGCTCAGTGGTGCCACCGCCTGCCTCGCAAGCGCAAGGACCCGACTTCGATCCCTAGAATTTAAAAAAAAAAAAAAAAAGGAAAGAAAATACTTTCTAATGATGGAACAAGTTAACAAGTTAACAATGTTCCTAGTGAAGAACATTACCACTTCACTAAAATTGTTGTTTAAAAAAAATACTGAGGAGCCAGGGATTTAGCTCAGTAGCACTACATCTCCCTTGCAAGCACAAGATCCAGAGATCTATCCCCGTGGGGGGGTAAAAAAAAAAAAAAAAAGGAAAGAAAATACTTTCTAATGATGGAACAAGTTAACAAGTTAACAATGTTCCTAGTGAAGAACATTACCACTTCACTAAAATTGTTGTTTAAAAAAAATACTGAGGAGCCAGGGATTTAGCTCAGTAGCACTACATCTCCCTTGCAAGCACAAGATCCAGAGATCTATCCCCGTGGGGGGGGGGGAACTTCTGTTGGACACAAAAAGTAGTCCATCACGAAAAAAATAATTTTAGTATCTTTAAATTGTGTTGTTCTAAAAAGTATGTTTCATAAGAAGAAACATCCTTTGCGCACGTGAAAAAAGTAGTTGTAGCTTGAGAATCAAGAGATCAGAAATTAAGTCTTTACCATTAACAAACTGAGGTCCTGAAAAGGTCACTGGCCTTCAAAAACAATTTTTTCTTCTACCAAATTAAAAGAGATAATTCTTGGAAGCGCCCTGCTGAGTGTTAGAGCAATCCGGCTGGGAAACAAAACGGTCCCTTAAGTCTAGACTGGGCTGACCGCCGCTTCGCGGCCACGCCCCGGAAGCCCGTAGCGCACGCTTCTCCAGCAGCACCGCCCCTCCCGTGGTACAGGGCTCAAGATCCTGCAAGTGCAGACGTTCGGTGGCACCATCTCTTCGCCAAGGAAGGCAGGCGCATAGGCACACTTGCTCCTCCTGCTTCCCCACTGACCCGCCCAAAAACAAGAGTGCCCTCAGCTCCCGAATTGGAGCTGAACCTGTGCTGTCCCAGCCTCACTTCCTGACAAAGTCGCCGCCGTCCTGGGGCCCGTAGGTTCCTCCCCACTTCTGAGCACTGACGCTTCGCTTAGATCTTTGTAACTCACCTTTCCACCACCGGTCGTGTTGCAGGGCCCGGAAGAGCTGCTGCTGGACGGCCCAGGACCGCCTCCCAGCTGAGGCCTATTGAAAACAAGGGAAGGTGGGGGCGGCCAGCGGCAAGAGGCATGCGCAGAACCCGCGCAGGTTTGGCCACTGGCAGCAAGACTTCCTTTCCCGTGAGATCCCGCGTCCCACTCTCGGGATTTGCGTCCAGAGGTTTGGGTCCGATTTGATACCAAGAGCAACCCAGATCCGCGGGTCGGATGGTTTTAGCTGCTGGTGGGTTGTGCAGGCGGCTTTTATATATTGTCTTTTATATATTGGGCTGTCCAGTGAAGAAACTGCCAGTTAAATTTAAACGCCTTTTAAACAGAAAATCCGGTCATACTCATCATCTGACACCCACTGTGATTCAGGAAAAAACAGGTGTGAGGACAAAATCACTAGATACAGGGAAGTGGTAGTGAATGGACATGACCCAAAAGAACATAAATTTCACATGTTCCTTCCTCCATGTTAAAGTTGGTTGAATAAAGATAGATAGAGCTTTTTGGGGCCGGGGATTTAGTTCAGTGATGCCACCCCCTGCCTCGAAAGTGCAAGGTACCGAGTTCAATCCCTGGTACAAGAAAAAAAAAAAAAAAAAAAAAAAAAAAGATAGAGCCTTTCATAGGAAGGTTATTCTTTGACACAATTTCATTTAAAATCTCAACTTTTAAATATATTTTTCTCACAGTGAATTGTGTACAAAAGCATTCTTGAGTTCATCTGGAATAAGATCAACTAAATTAACAATAAGTTTTACAACCGAGAAATGCCTTACAAATATCTATAGTATTGCATGGTATTAGTTTTCAATTGCTAGGACAAAATACCTGACAACCAGTAGAGGTTTATTTGGCTCATAGTTTCATAGGGTCTGATTCATGACTGGTTGATTCTAGAGAAACATCACAGAGGGGGGTTGTAGAGGCAAGTTGCTCATGTCCTGGTGGCTAGGAAGCAGAACATAGGAGAAGAGCACCAGAGATATATCCTCCAAAGGAACACCCCCAATGATCCACCTCCTCCAACCAGGCTCCCCATCCTAAGGCATACTTAGCTATGAACATCAGTGAGTCAGTCTACTGATGAATAAAGCTCCCCCTGATACAATGATCTCTCCAGGAGTCTCTTCATCCTGTCAAGTTGACAAGATTAACTGGCCTGTGCTCCATTCAAAATAGTTTAATAAGGGTTTCCTGGAATTAAGATGCTTTAAGAGTATTTTTTAAATATAATAAATGTAGCATTTCCAAAAAATGAGGGAAGCCTTCCTTTATTTCCTTAAATATGGTTTGCTTTTGGCCTTAGGGAAATATATAACATCTAGGCCCTCAAAGGAGGTTTCTGTTGCCTCCATTGTTTCTTATATGTGGTCACACTTTCCTCTTTATCTTGTAATTTGTCGTTATTATTGAAAACTGGCTATTTTAGATAATATAGCAAATGGGCCTATGGATCATTCGTGGGGGCATACTGCTGTTTGCCTTGCTTGTTTGGTGATTTTATGGGCTATTATAATGAAGTACATTTCCTTTGCAGTGCTCACCTAGCACGCCCAAGACCCTGGGATTCATTTCCACTGCCCCAAAGGGGCAAAAAAATGAAGATTATGGGTTTTTGGCAATGAAATAAGCTGGTAGCTCTATGAGGAAAACAAGCTATAAATCATAACCAACATTTGCAGTCTGCCTCGATTATCAGTGTTTTGTTTTATGTTTTGTTTTTTGAGACAGTCTCATTCTTTAATTCAGCTGGCCTTAAACTCACTGTGTAACTTAGTTGGCCTCAAACTTGTGGCAATCCTCCTCCCTCAGCCTTCTGAGTGCTGGGATTACAAGCCTGCATCACCATGCCATCCCACTTTAGACATCAGTTTTTCTAACAAGGCCACCTGCCTGGGAGGGAAACTTGCTTAAGTAACACCAAGGCTTTGAACTCAGGTCACTCATTCTCTCGTGCTCCCTAACCTGTGGCTAACTGTGCATGTGCCTGATGGCTCCCTTTTTATCTTTGACCCTTTAAAGTGTATTGCCCTCTTCTCTGTGGGACATGTGTTATGATTCACACCTAAAATGTCTCCCAAATGTTTCGTGTGTTTGGAGGGTGACTGTATCATGGTGACTGGGATACTCATCAGTGAATTTATCTAGTAGTAAGTTCAGTTATTATGCCATTTGGAGGTGGGGGCTGGTTGGAAGTAAGTCCTTGGGGATATGACTTGGAACAGTATATTCTTGTCCCTGGCTCCTCCTTCTCTGTCCCCTTCCTGGCTGCCATGTGTTGAGAAGCTTTTCCTCTACTGGCCCCTCTGTCATCCTGTTTCTGCCTTGGAGCCAGCTGACTATGGATTAACCCCTCAAAAAACCTGTGAACTAAAATAAACTGCTGTTTTACATTGTGGGTGTCAGATAGTGATATTTGTTCCAGTCACAAGAAAGTGGCTACAACCATAAGTAACAAGGATTCCATCTGTTAACTTCACTGTGTCTTATTGTGGGGCCTTCTCTGTATCTCAATTGACTGACACATTGACCCTAACTCTACTTCTTCCAGTCAGGACTCTCCTAGGGTGGTTGTCTTAGTAGGAGTAAAATGGATGCAGGTTAAACAAGAGCCTTAAGGAAATCTTCCAGTACACATTTGCCATGTGAGAGAAACTTAGTCATGTTTTCAGACACTTAACACATTGGGTTATACACCAGGATAAAGAAAGGCAGACTGTAAACATTCACCACCAAATTGGGGCAGGACTGGAGGTTATAGTAAAGCTACTCTCAGGAGAGAGACCTCAATACCAAATTAAGGGGGAGGAAGGTGTAGCTCAATGGTAAAGTACAGGTTTAGCTTGTATAAGTATCTAGGTTGGATCCTCAATACCATAAGCACCAAATTAGATGGAACTAAAACTAGTTACTATTTATGTCCATTGTTTGAAATGACTTTTACAAATTCCTATCTTTGGTCTATTTCTATGCTTTTTTGAAGCCATGCACCAAACTTTTAAAATACTTTTATAACATTTTGCATTTCCAAAACAGTTCCGGGATAGTCTCCAAGGCTATTTAGAGAGTGTTAAAAATTTGTGTTGTCAAGTAAAACAAAACTGAACTCTTCATCCAACATTTTTATTGAAATTTTGATGAAAATTGTGTTAAATTTTATAGTCTTCCCTAAAAGTAAGTGAGGCCTGGTGAAAGAAGGAAGTTAGGCAGGAGTTCTGAATAGTTAACCCGAGTAAACTAAAAGCCAGGGTTTAAGTGTGTTGAAATGCAAAGGGTCTAAATAATTAATTTGAATAAACTATTAGGGCCTCATTGGAAGGCAAAGTACAAAGAACGGGTCCCTGAGTAAACTGGAAAAAGCCTTGAAGAACTGAAATGTAAACAAGTCAGCCTGCTTTCTGGACCTGAAAGGCGTGGCAGCAACTAGCAGCAACTAGTGGCATCCGTGTGTTCTGTCACAGTCACCTGTACCAGAAACTGCATAAAGCACCTGGACTTAAACATTTGAGGTGTCCACCTTTGGAACCTCTCCCCAACTGGGGGGTGGGAGGGTCAACTTTTCTTTTTTTTTTTAATTCTTCCTAATAAACATGCATTCCATCATTCCCCAACCCAATCTTCATTGCCTCAGAACAAGGAATAAAAATTGTTACATAAGAATAAATACAAAATTAAACTTTCCCTTTTGCAAGGGAAATTTTCTCACTTTTGATAGTTTTCATTGTTGACGTTAGATTGAGAGATGCCTAGATAAGTTTTTACTGGGTATGTCTGGGTGGGTCATGGCCACATGACCTTGGGGACTAAATCTGGTCTCTAGCCCCTTTCTTTCCTCTTTTTTTTTTTTTTTTTTTTTTTTTGGTACCAGATGGAACTCAGAACCTTGCACTTTCGAAGCAGGGTGTAGATCCATTTAGCTAAATCTCCAGCGCAGCCTAGCCCCTTTCTTTCTGGCTCTTTATTTCTCTGTATCCAGGTTCCCATGAAGTATGCAGCTTTCCTCTGTTCTATTTTTCTTTCTTTTTTTTTTTTTTAGTACCAGATATCAAACTCAGGACCTAGCGCTTAAGAGGCAGGCAGCAGAACCATTGAGCTAAATCCCCAGCCCTGCAGCTTTCCTCTGACAGGCCTATTTGCCATGAAGTTTCTGCCTTGGAACCCACTGACCATGATTTAAACTTCTGAAACCTCTCCTCTCTAAACTGTGGGTGTTGAGTATTTTGTCCCAGGGACAAAAGCTGACCAATATACCCCTTTTTCTTTTCCTTAAAACTTGAGAAAATGTGTAATTCTAAAACTTGTAATTCTAATTCTTTGAGACTTCATAAATCTTTTTAAGAAGTAAAAACCTATTGCTAAGACAATAGCAATTTTTATTTTTCAGTGCTGGGAATCAAACCTAGGGCTTTGCATATTCTAGGCCAGTGACAATGATACAGAAGATGAAATGTGAAAACATTATATCTCCCAACCTGTTAGGTGTCTGATATGCCAAGATTATGGTCTCTAAAATCGAAGAATGAATTCTAGGAACAGTGGAGGTTAAGAATAGGAAAATATTTATTGAAAAGATAGCTCCTGAGAAGCAGGAGGGGACCCAAGCTGGTAGATGGGGGCCCCACATTACAGGGAAGTTTTACAGAGCAAAACCCACATGGATACAACATGGGTTACAGGTATTATTAACAATAAGGTTATAAGTATAGTCGCTTAGGTACTAGTAATCCAATGGGGAAATAATTCATGGAAAGAACAAAGACTTTTTCTAGGAAATGATGGGTCTGGAGGTTTTGGTCACCCACTAGGGTGACTGTTGTCTATCTAGCCTTCATTAAGGCCCCAATATTTGTCTTTTTAGGAAGTATGTAGGCCTGGTCATTTTGTCTTTATCTTGATGCCTGGTTTCCAACACATGTCTCTGGTCATAGTTGTGATGTGTTTCCCCTTTGTCTTGATCCCCCTGAGGGTCTGGCTTTACCTCACTGCCTATATCTCTACCTAATTTAGATGCCTATAATAATAGTGAAACTTTTTGAGACTGAGTGCCCAAACTGCAACCCCAAACCCACTTATTTATCACAAAGTGCTAACACTGCAATTATACCTGAATATCCAATGCTCTACTGCTGGGAGATGCTGGGACAACTCGGCTTATGTGCTGACAGAGGACTCTGTGTACCAGCTGTGGCACGTGTACCATAGATTTGCCACGACTGTTCTAAGCAAAGCTATATTACTGAGCCACAGACACCCTTATTCTTTTTCTTTGGACAGGATCTTGCTATATAGGTCAGGCTACCTTAAACTACTGCTTCAGCCTCCCAAGTGCTGGGATTACAGTTATGCTTCAAGTCTTTCCAGCCCCAGGAAGATCGTTCTTAATAGCTTGAGGCCATGTACTTGGAAGATAAGTATCAAGGAAGATGGTACTCACTCTTCCTCTTTGGGAAACACTTAGGTGCCCGGCTACATATTGTAACTACTGTCCAGCTTGTCAAAAGATTAATTTTAAAAGCTTCACTTTTCATTTAGAAAAGGCAATTAACACAGATGGATACCCCACAATACCAGGTGATTTTTTGATGAATTACGGTAACAAATGGTGATGTAAGGTAGTCTTACTTGACTGTCTCATCTAGGGAATATGTAATGGATTGTATTTGCCTGGCAATGTAAAAATGTGATATTCCTTCTTTGTAAAGTCATTAGTGGATTGTCACTGATGTACATGGCAGTCTGATTTAATGTCTGCTCAATAATAAAATTGTTTTTTTCTTTCCTCCATCTGTGAATGGAATTTTCTTGGTTGGAAGAAGGGATTATATTTAATTATTTCTGTAACTGCTACCCAGAATGCAGTATGTACGCACATATCTACACGTATGTTACAGCTTCTACATGTTTTAAATTCTGTGAAAACTTTAATATTTCCATGGCCATTTTGAATAGAAACCCATTTGTACAGTTGGCACAGAGTAAACCGAAGTCATGAATTTATTAACCATAATTTATTCCATATATCTTCCTTAGTGAAGTAATAGTCATGCACTTCTATACATACCAGTAAGATGAGATTTGTGTAAAACTCTGAGAAGCCTGCATACCTTATATCAAGCTTTTTTTGGTGGGGGAGTGGTATGTGTGGCACTCACCTGTTTTGGCTTATCACATGTCTCGGCTATCACTTGCACAAATTTAGAGGTTGTCACTAGGATAAAAGCCCTCATTCACAGGATGGATTGCTCTTTGCACGCAGCGGTGTGCTCAAGTCCAACCGCCCAGACTCGCTCCATTCGTTTCACAGGGAGCCGGCGCGGTGGCCCCTCGACTTCGACGCCAACCTGGGCACCTTGGTAATTTCCTGTGCCTAGAATCCAATTTTTTAAAAAATAGAAGAGGAGACTATCCTCGCAAGTCCCCCACAGTCTAGGTCTGCGCAGTCCACCAGCTAGGGAGGCCTCGCTCGCGCAGGGTCTTCTGGGAGGCCGTCGAGCTCTGCGCTTGCGCGACGCCGCTCTGTTAGCTCGGCTTTGTCCTGCGCCCCGGGGGGCTGAGGGCTGCCAGACTCAGCTGAGAGGC